>NC_056733.1:873034407-873129407 GCF_019279795.1 Protopterus annectens
GAGTTCAGGCTATCTTAAGCTTTTTGTGGATATACAATGATGGGATTTGTAACTATTACTGGCTGCAAATCTGACTATCTTGTTATACCTGGTTTCTAGTTTAGTTAAGAGATTATTTTGGAGGTTAGTAAGTATGGGAGCAGCATATAGCAGGGATGGTAGATACCTCTGTAATGGAGCAGGAGTGGGAGGGAGGAGTGCAGGTTAAAGGTGGGGGAGGGGGGTAGATACAAAGTAATACAAGGTCAGTGTAGCCTTTATCTTCCTAATAGCTAGAAATTTTGGGCTACTAATCTAGTACAGTGTGGTGACAAGAACCACCACTTCTATGGGGAAAACATTACAAGTATGGGCTGCAGGTAAATAGGTTAACCTTCTCCAAGAGAAAGAAGGTAGTTTTAAGTAATTTACCTAGGAGTGCAACAGGAAAAGAAATGGGGGGGACCAGTAGTGTGAACGATTACAGCAAAAGGCTATATATATATATATATATATATATATATATACACACACACACACACACACACACACACACACACACACACACACACACACACACACACACATGTGTGTTTAAATGGTTACATTTATAATGTACAGCAGAAAACACAGGAGCAGTTTAAAGTATGAATACGGCATTATATAGGAGAGGTTAGAAAATTCCCATGGAATATTGTTTTAATGAAATGTCACCAGTTGAACATAAACTTTAAATGCTTTGAACCTGACATTTGCAAAGGAAGTTGATTTAACCATAATGGTTATGTTTTATGACTGCAAAGCCTTATGGAATAGGTCAAAGGGTGGAGTAATGCTGCTGTACAGAAGTATTAAAAAGGTCAAAGGGTGGAGTAATGCTGCTGTACAGAAGTATTAAAAAGGTCAAAGGGTAGAGTAATGCTGCTGTACAGAAGTATTAAAAAAATGTTTGCAACAGTTTTATGCCAAAACGGTTCCAGGACAGGCAGAGATGTCTCAGACTCTCTCACTCTTGCATTATTAACTCAAAAGCCTGTGTAAGGTGCAAAGATTACTTTTCAAAAAACATGAACTATACAAAGAATTACCCTATTTAAAAGGAGAAAGGCGACAATAAAGATGGAACCATCCTATCTGCTGTTGATAAGGTCATTGTCAAAATGGCTATGTTCTGTATGCCATTCAAAATCATTTTCCAAGACTAAATTTTCTGTCAATTTAGTACAAAGGTTATGGCTAGAAGCTGCTAGATCCAAGGCCCTATAGCGCTCCTTACATTGATTCTTACATTCTCCATTTGCCCATGTACAATCACCTCCCGTTTACCTTCCAGATTACAAAATCTGGCAATATGTTCCCTTTTCCCACAAGTCACTTAAGCAGATGATGCTTCCGAGTTACCCCTGAAAAGAAGCGTTTACCTAGGCGGCAGCATTATATAACAGTGGATCTATGTCAGAAGATAGAGTTTTCAGAAACTCAAAATTCATACGGACAAGACCATATAATCGAGTTTCTGAAAACTCGAACAATAAAAAACAAATAAATCTACTTTTTTTTTACATTTATGCAGGGGGGCAAGTCCCCCTGCACCCCTCCAAACCCCTACAAATTATATATACCAACTCAGAGATCGCACTACAGTCAAGAAAAGGATAAATTTCCTGATCCTCACTGTACAGCGATCTCCATTCAAAAGCTTCATGTTTTCAAAAACCTGATACTATGGTCTCGATCATACGACTTTCGAGTTTCTGAAAACTTGATCAACTGTCAGAGATCCCTAACAGTGTATATCACCACCCCACTTCATTTGATCAGAGATTGCTATGTGTGGACAAAATATTCTATGCACTACAGACTGCCAAGCTTTAAAGACGGCCTTTTTGGAAAGGCTCCCAAATGGTAAACAAAGGAAGGGATATAGTAGCTCTAAAAGCACAACTGTAACTGTTTCACAGATTCTGCATGGACTGCTCCTTTAACTACACGTACTGCATGTTCATTTCAATTTCTGATATACTATTACTCACCAGCTCAAAGTGTGCAAGAAACTGCACACGTTTTAACACTATTGAATTTCTTGGGGGAAAAAGGCATGTCAGTATACACTGTTATAATATTAAAGATCTGCAGCTGGGAATGAACTATCGCAACATTTACTCATTCCTGAGCCAACAAGTTTTTAAAGTTTTACACTTCACCCACTTTTCGCACACTACTTTCCAGCTGCACCCCACAACCAGAAATTAATGTGCAGGGAGATGGATGACCCCAGAAAATCTCTCATCAGGTTACCTCTGATGGGTCCCACAGTTGTCATGTGGCTACAACAGCAGAGGCTGGGTCTCTGTTGAAACATGCATCGCTTTGCTTTCTCCAGTTCCCACAGCCTTACTAATCACATTCAAGCTTTAGTAAGATGCATTAACAAAAATAAACAATGGGAAAAAATACAAGAACCCATCTCACTCACCATTTTTCTACCACGACACCGGTAGTTTCTGCTTTGGCAAACAGCTGATTCACTCTGTGCTCTTCAGTGTCAAAATGTTTCCTATAAAAAGACTAAAGTTCAAAAAATGTGAGTCAAGATCAATGCAAAGAGATAACATATGATCTAGATATTGTGCACACAAAAGGTATAGGGTAACTAAACTGTGGGCTACTGCAGTTAGTAAGTCCCCAGACCCATCCTCTACACCTTAACCCACTGTTTCAGCCCCAAATCCTCCCTTTGCTTTAGCAATCTCCTACCCTCAGCCACCCGTCTGTCCTAGCTCAATGCGCCTACCAACCACGCTGCCTCTGCAGTTCCCAAAAACATTAAAGCTACTGCTCTGTCTTAAGAAATCACAACTCACACTTGATATCTAATCTCTGGCTGTGCACTCAGCAGCAGTCAACATGAAATCATGTTGCACTTCTCACGGGAGAAGAATTAAGCATAGTTCCATTTCATCATACAACCTCATTATTTTATTGGGATGCTGACTGAATTACCACATTCCTGGAAAAACTCCAACTTAAAAAACTTTTCAAATGCTCTACATGCTCACTTCTACACAATTTAATTTCCCTGGAAATGTGGGCTTCCCTGTGTCAAAATGTAAAAATGGAAGTATGTTAAAAGCTGGAGACCACACTAATATGTTGTTACTTACAAAGAAATGATAAAGTAGGCAAGGAAAGGTGGATGAAGATACTGGAGGGTAACACACGATTAAGGAAAAGTAGAATAAACAGCTTTGACAGTTTTAGGTAAACAAGGTATTACAGCTGGATGCATTACCCCCTATGCCCCCCATTTGCTCATTGAATAGGTAAATATGGCATATGAACTGCAAGGAGGACTATGCAGTTTCTCTCCACAGGGCACAAGAGTGTAAAGGACTGCTCAGTGGCAACAGGTGTCTTTACATTCAATGAAGGGTATATGATGGAGCTATTTATACAGACAGACTTCCCTGAATTCTAAGAAAGCTTCTTAATACAAGTATGCAGGTTTGGTTAGTTCCTAAACTCAGGGTAAACATAACACAAACAGCTAAGCTTAGGCCAGCTAGTTAGTGCATAAAACAGCACTAATATCACATCATAGCACTATGCAATATCTAGCTTTAAATTGGAGAATGTTGTCTAATTAATTGATTCTTAATATACTGATTGCTTAATTATTTGTATAATTGGTTTAACTTGTATATAAGACATGGTGGTTTTTATTTGTGTCATACTCCTGGAAGGCGAAGGCCGAGACGTCAGAGTTTTTTGTATTTTCCTAAGAATAAATCGTGTTTGGTGAATCCTGCCTTGTTGCTTTTTTACTTCTTCCATTTCGGTGCTGTTGTTCCTGTAATATCTAGCTTTAACCCTAGACACCACTCAGGTGACCCCTGTAAAACCACACCCCTAAACCACAATAGCCCAACCATAATGCAAGTCCTAACAACATGATTTGAAATTTCCTAACGTCTCTATGGCCAGTTTGGTAGATATGGGCACCCTTAGACAATGTACCAATTGTCTCAAGTACTCAAGACAATCCAATCTTTTGGTCCTTAAAGAAACTAACACAGTATGTGAGAGATGAACGCACATAACTTCTTTGGAGTCAAATATCTCACCTACAAACAAGGTTGCCAAGAAAACACACACAGACACACACATCCTCCACACATATTACTCACCACACAAACACACTACATCCTCCACACACACAAACACACACTACATCCTTTACACGTACCACTCACCACACACACAGACCTTTTTATGCTCAAGCACTTAAAAGAAACCTCTTCATACCTCAAAGACATCCTAAGTGGTCAAATGACAACATCTATCCTCAGCAATCACTAAAGCACACACCAAAAGCAATACATGATCCCCCACAAGAACAAAGCCCATAAGACAAGAAAACACTTTACCTAGTGCTCTTGTCAAGGGGATTCTATGGTACAACAGATGTCCCTCTCACCAGGCTGGACCAGAAGATAACAGTTAGTTACCTATCTAGAGCAAGGATCTGCAATGTCATGTGTGCATTCAAGTCACTGCACCACAGGTAACAATATGATTCTATCATAGTCCATGTGGGTGTAAATTACCAGATGCATACCTCAATGGACTATACGAAAAGAAACATAATGGATCTCTCTGAATGTGTGTTACAGACAGGTATGTGCCTCGCAGCATTCTACCTTTACCAATGATGATGACGCAGTACGACTAGAAAATGACCGATTTTAATAACTAGCTTAGTTTCTGATGTCACTCCAGGTGAATCGAATATCTATGCTTTGCCAAAAGGGTCTGCACCTGTTCACCTGGTCTTTTAGACATTGTCTAAAACTTTATCCGTCCCCTTACAGACATTTTAGGGAAGATCAAAATAAAAAAAAAAACTACCAACATAGCAAAATAACTTAATGCAACCTTAAGGTGTTACTGACAAATGCCCGGAGTCCTACAAGCTTCCCTCACTCTGGAGAATGTAGACATCTCAGCTGTCACCAAGACTTGGTTTAAAGCCCCAGAAAGTACTCTGGCTTTAGAAGGCTACAGTTTCTTCAACACATTTAGACCAACAGCAGCACAGACAGGGGCTAAAGGTGAAGATGTCTCAAACTACATCAGCAACAAATATACCTTCAGGTTGGTTAACTAATTAACCCCAAGTAGCATCTCACAGCACCTCTGTGCTTACATCTGAGCACACTGAGACCATAGGAATTGCAAGCTGTTACCCCAGAGTACCTTCCATAGGCGTGAGAAACTGCAATGTAGATTTGTAATGTGAGCAGCGTGTAAAACACACTGAAATCGTAACCTAACTTATTTACCTTACATACTTACGATTCAGTGCGTTTTTACACACTGCTCACATTAAACTTTTAGAAGAAAATTAGCTTGTAAAGTGGTTGGTGAGGCAAGTGGTGGCAGCCAATCGGATTCTTGCACCACTTGCATAACACCTCCACCCCAAACCTAAATTTCTTTTGTTCTCCCCAAATAAACAGAGGGTCCAGCAGCAGGTATTTCCTTTCTTTTTGCTGATATTTGCAGATTTTTACCTGCTGTTGGATCATTCTATTTATTTTGGGCATGGATTGCAAGGATCACTAATGGAGACACTGATTTGGCGGTTACCAGGAAGTCCTCGGGTTTTCTTCTGCCTGGCCCAAGAACTGCTTCTTCTAGCTCAATTGACGCATTTTGCTTGTGGTAAGCTGACATTATGTACACATTCATTATGGTTATTGTTTAATATAAAAGCAAAACATTTTATATATAGCAGTGTCACAGAGGGTGCTAGTAATGTGCCTGAGAACTTCAGAAATGCGAGCTAGTCTCTCACATCGTAAATGTCATATTGGAAACTGTACTGAATAATTTCCTTTTAATATGTTTTCTGGCAGCGGTGGATCGTACTCTGTAGCTTAGTATTTTGTAATGATGAATTCCGGTAACACTAATGCGGTATTGCGGTAGCGTTTTTTTCTTTTGAGTTTGTAAACTATTTGTTCTATGTAAGGCAGTGTAGGAGGAAGAGGTGAAGTGTTAATTTTTTTTCCCCACTGACTGCTTGTCTTTTAGGTTTCTGTCTATTTTGAGCTTTTCTGCCTTTCGCCCATTGTCATTGGTGGTATAGCGACTGGCTTCCATGTGCCCTCTATTTGGATTATGCAGGAAGTTAGCTAATGATCGGTAACATACTTTTATGATCAGGTCTGTCTCACTTTATAACCGTGCAGATTGCAGTAATACTACAACTATTAAAGCTGTTCCCCTTCAATATTTTCCTCCAGCACATTACTGTAATGCTGAAATTAGCTGACTCTATACTCTGTCCACTTTTTCATGTATATTACAGAAAATAATAGTTCTTTAAGTGGTTTGCTTCATCTGGCTGATACTTTGCAGTTTACTGTCGATGAAACATCAGGGAACTATTGACAGTGAACATAAAAGACGTTTGTAAAATACATTTAATGCTGCAGTACTGATTTATCTGAATAACTGTTAATAATATGGTAAGATACTTAACTTTTTCAACATGTGCCATCGAGTGACATCTAAAGACATGCAGGTAGCTGCATGCATGAAAGGGTGTGCCTTCTTTGAAGGTTGGGCGTCAGGCTGGCAACTCGGCACTATAAAAATCCACTGCCAATCATTAGCAGACTGGAGTTCCGCTGTAGAGACCCGTAACCAGAAAAAGCCAAAAGACCCATTTCCTCTTACCCCCCAAAAGACAGACACACACAGACTATATTTTTGCAGTTTTGTAATGCTCGAGTTTCTTATCAAGGAAAGCCAGATCTGGTGTTTGGGAAAATGTATTTCTTTTACCTAGGATAATAAAGTAAATGGGTTAGAGCAAATGGATACACAACGTGTTTCTGGAACAGGACAGACTTGTCTGCAGAATTCTAATAAATACAGGCATGAACAGTGACAGAAAGCACTGTAACAAAATAGAGTTTGATTTTTAAAGGTAGGGCAATTTCAAGTAACATTCTGGCTTATTTTATGGAAATGGATGGCTCTGTTTAAGGGGAAGTTACTGATCTGTTGCTTTAGCAGGATAACACCCTGTTTATGCCTCAAGTAACCTAAGTTCAAGAAGTAGTCTGACTGACTGTTAGATCTAAGCATCGGAGTCAAAGGAATGAGAAGGTGGACTGTGATCATCCTTTTGCAGGGTGGGACGGCTAAGCTGATCATTCTAGCTCTGGCAGAAAAGCAACAATTTGGAATGGATTTGTCAGAATCTGAATTGTATTTTACATTAGGCCAAGGACAGAGCTGCACCCAGAAACAATATCTTGTTGCACAGTTCCACTTAATATGACATCACAAAGAAGGGGACACACACCCAACACCAGGTAAGCTACTACCTTGCAAGTGCAGTCATGGTAGCTTCCTAATCTTCTCACTTCATGTGTCTAACCAATAAAAGGTGACATCCATTGACTGAGACAGCAGGGTATTGTGGGCTTCTGGAGGACTGTCAGACCATGCCAAAAAGACCAATCCAGTTAGGTTGCTATCAGCTGGGATGCCCAAATCCCTCACGTCTGACTGTGTGCTTAGGGCATTGTTATTAATGTGATCATTTGTGGGGACATCACTCTCCCCAAAGGAGATGATGCATTTTTTAGATATTCAGCTTGAGGCCATGTTTCTGGCACCAGTCATTCGTCTCCCTGTATTAGACTTCAAGTGGGTTTTCTGAAGAGACCATACAGAAGGTGCATGGTCATTTGAATTGGCTCATTTTCCCAGTGCTTTTTTCAGATACTTCCATAGAATGTTTGCACAATTCCGCAATGCAACAGTCTTGCCACATTAGTATTCCTTTCAGTATACAGTCCTTTTACCATTAGTATATTATACCCAGCAATATGTGTGACGGTCTTCAATTCGGTTTTACAAAGCTACAGTTGTCTGTTTCTCCCATATGTTCAATCGGCTTTGTAAACAAAAGTGGGTGTTCTCATCTGTGTAGTGTGGTCAGTACTAACTTTTGTAAGATTCCTTTGGGACACATTAAGAGCTATAAAATACTCTTGTGGAGATTGGGGATTTGCATGTGATGAATCTAATGTTCAATGTAATCTATTTCTCCATTAATCCTTATACCCCTATTAATCTAATAAGCTGAAAAACATAGTAGCTACACACTACAGTGAATGGTGTATTTGTCATGTGAATGCTTGAATTACTATTTTTGACTAATTGTAATGTTTCATTTTATTTGTAACCTTGTAAAGAAACTGTGGCATGGAGTTCTAGATTCATGGTGTAATATCTACTTCTTGAGCTTAGAAATGGAGTTTAATAATTATTTAATTTACATTTTTCTTACATGGGGTGATACCGTTATAACAATGCATTTCAAATAGTAGTAGAAGGCAGTAATGTTGCACTGATGGATAACAGGAACAGTCCTGATAAATATATCCAAACGTTCTGAACGTATATTCTGCTTTAGTCTTTCTTTCTACTGAAAGATGTCTGGGTGGTACGAGAGGCTCAGTATTTTATTGCTGATTGTTACCATTGCGCAGATATTTTGGACAGTATTTCTGCCTTTTTTACTTCTGACTTATTGTAACCACAAGGATGGTTAGGTGAGATAACATATCAGCATGGAGCTACCATGGCTTTTGGGCAATATTCCTGGCTTTGTAAGTCCTGTGTACAATTTAGGTGGGAAGAATGACTCAGTTTTTCTGATCTACTCAGGTCTTCACCTAACAGATAATGAGCCTGTGTTACGTAACAGCTGCACAAGCTAATATAATGCCTACTCAACATGTTATGTGCAGCAATTATCACTTGTGTCTGAGAAAGCATAACTTTGCAGTAATGAACTGCAGTTACAATGCATCACTGAGTCATCATCACTTTTCAGGTAAAAATCTCAGCAGCTGTCACTGTCATTCACATAAGTAGAGGTCGTTATCACTGATGAATGCACAAGCCAGATTTGTTTTTTTGTTTATGTGGAGTCATTTCGAGCCACCCCTCACCAGTTTCTTTGTCATTTTTACAATGGGTGGTAGGTATGTACCTCTGCATCGTCATCACCAGTTATGTACCTTATCAAAAGAATAATGCCAGTGTGGATAGGAGTGAAGATTTGGATGAGCTAACCAGGTAATGCTATTGATATGCATATATGTGTAGTCGTCCAATACATCTCTCAAACATCAGTAGTAACATGTTTGTATTTCTTTCCTGTGCAGGTGTGCCCACCTTGTGACAGTGACATGGCTTCACGAGCAGGAGAATGACAAGTGAGAGTATTGGTGTGTGGCCATTCCTACATTCACTGGGCTGCCAGCCATGCCTCCAGAAGTGAAAACCACTACAGCGTGAGCTTCCCCACATCTAGTGTGAAGGTATACTGGATTGCAAGAAGAGGTATGTATTGGAGCATACTCCTGCAGTTGTTGGAAGAGAAGTGTTCAATCTACCATGAGCCTGATATGCTTGTGCTGTACATTGGAGGGAATGATGTCATCACTCACCCACTTGGAAGGCTACGGTTTCCAGTCAGAACAATTTTTGAACACATGGAGTCATGGTGGCCACATTGTCATTTTGTGTGGTCTGACATAATTCCTCGCTAGATATGGAAAATAGCAAACAGTCAATGGGCAGCACAAGGCCAGACTTTACAGAATGGATTCATGCATTGCTTGATGCACAGGGTTGGTCGACCAACAATCTGCCATGACAGGATCACCGCAGAAGATGTTCACCTTTTCAGAAGTGATGGCGTTCACCTGTGGATGGCATTGCATTGTTCCTGACTGACCTCCACAATGGCGTGATGCACGATATATTAGTAACATGCAGCTAGTGAGAACGAATGGACAACAGCCATGACCAAGTAGGACCACTATGGTAAGAAACTATTGTTATATTTTATGAACACTGTTGTCACTACTGACGACACAAGAAAATAACTGCTAGGGAACTTGCACACATGCTGAGTAACACTTCATTTTCAGATTGTCAAAGAACCATCTGTATGCTGTGCGGAGGTACAGATAACCGTATGATTATGAATTGTGTTATGCAAGTTATATTTTTCTTAGTTTGGCAAATAACTGTGGTAGGGAGATGGTGAGCATGCTGAGTAAGAACAACTGTTTGAGGAGAGTACCACGTACAAGAGAATATGTCAATAACCATCCTGCAATATCACAGTTTGGTTACAATTATGGTTATGAGAGTTGTGATCTCTTTTCCTTTTGTGCTAAATAACTTTGTCAGGAAACATGTCATCAGGGTAAGTAATACCTCATTTTGAAGGCAGTATTATTACCTACAAGATGGAAAAAGAACAGTGTTGGTATGCAGGACAAATATACAGATATCACATTATGCTTGGGACTTTGATTATGAGAATTATGATATTGTTTCATATTTGGTGAATAACTTTGTCAGGAAACATGTCAGCATGCTAAATAATAGCTCATTTTGAAGACAGTATTAGTACTTGCAAGATATAAAAAGAACTTTATCTGTATGCTGTACAGATGTCCAGATATCACAGTTTGTTTGGGACCATGGTTATGAGAATTATGACATTTTCATATTTTGCTAAATAACTTTATCAGGGAACATGTCATGAGGGTAAGTAATACCTCATTTTGAAAGCAGTATTAGTAATTAGAGGATGGAAAAAGAAGTGTGTCTGTATGCAGGACAACTGTACAAATATATTTTGTTTAGGACTTTTGTTATGGAAATTATGATTAATTTTCATATTTTGGTAAAGTTTGCTAGGGAGCATGTAATTGTGCCAAGTTATACCTCATTCTGAAGACAGTGTTAATCCTTACAACATGATAAAAGAACTGTGCCTTTATTGTGTACACATGTACAGATATAATTTATTTAGGACTTGCGTTATGGAAATTATGACTTTTTTAATATTTTGGTGAATAACTCTGCCAGGGAGCATGTAACTGTGCCAAGTGATACCTCATTATGAAGACAGTGTTACTCCTTACAACATGATAAAATAACTGTGTCTGTATGCTGTACATATATACAGATATCAAGGGTCTAATATTATATAATCGGACACCTAATACATATATACAGATATCAAGGGTCTATATTATATCGGACACTTAATACATATATACAGATAAAGGGTCTATATTATATCATTGAACGCTTAAAGCGAACGATGAATAATCGACCCCATGTAAGCGAAAGCTTACAATCTCGAAAGGTCAGAAAAGCGATTTTTTCCAAGGGGGGAAAAAAAAAAATCGCTGTTCCAAAAAAAAAAAAAAAAAAAAAAAAGAAAACAATTGAAAGAATACATAAATATACCAACTCTGAGATCGCACTACAGTGCCGGAAATGGTAAAATAACATAAGCGGTCAAGCAAATTCTTTCCCTGGGAAAGAATTCGCTTAAAAGCCGCTTCGCTATTTTGCCTTTTCATTGTTTTAAGTTCGACCAAGACGCATTCGACAGAATGCGTCTTCGGTCATCTAATAGGAACCCGATATCAAAGTTTGTTTAGGAATAAGGTTATGAAAATTATGATTTTTTTTTTCATATTTTGGTAAATAACTTTGCAAGGGAGCATGCCAATGTGCTAATACCTCATTTTGAAGACAATATTAATAGTTATAACATGGTAAAAAAACTGTACCTGTATGCTGTACACATATACAGATATCAAAGTTTATTTAGGAATTAGTTTATGGAAATTATGATTTTTATTTACATATTTTGGAAATTATGATTTTTATTTACATATTTTGGTAAATAACTTTGCAAAGGAGCATGCCAATGTCACAAGTAATACCTCATTGTGAAGACAGTATTACTCCTTACAATATGGTAAAACAACCGTATCTGTATGCTGAACACATGCACAGATATCAGTTTGTTTAGTCTTCTAGGATTATGAAAAATATACATTTGCAATATTTTTCATTATTATGCCCATATCTTTGCAAGGGAGCATGGTGACAGACACATATGAGGCATTATTTTGAAGCGGACACTGAGCCACACTATGTAGTCTCTGTTACAGGTGAGATATTATGCTTTGTTTATTTATCAATTATGAGAAATATAATATTAACCATATCTCTGTGAATATGTCTGTAACGCAGCATCACACAGTGATGGTTAAGGTAGCATTTTAAAGCTAACATCCATACAAACAAATTACAAATTGTATGGGTCTACATGGTACATTCACCAAGATACTGTGATCTGTTGTATCAAAAAGGTAAAAAATATGCACAATATCAGCATTCCTTGGCAAATGTTTAATAATGACTTACATACACACCATCAACATTTACACTGTTGGAAATTCAGTGTCTGAACAACTTTCGCATTTACATTTTTATAGTCTAGCTCTTATGGTTAAAGAGGTATGAACATTTGTTTTCTGTATGGTATTACAAATGGATTATCATCTGAAAATTAGCTCAGGCTGCACTGTTGTTCCTATGGTGGAAGTAAGCAGGCAGCATTTTCTGAGCTGCTCTGGAGTGAATGAGTTAAACAGGATGATGCCGTGAAGTTCATCCACATCCAAGTCTCCACAGACAAAGATCCCTACCATGTATCACCCTTTGTGACCCAAGCAGCTCACAATTCTTACCTATACCTACTAGACCACTCACCATCCAACCAAATCCCCTATTCATTGGAGACCAACTACTCCTCTATAGGCTAGGAAATGTAAACTGCCTCTAACTCACAGGCATAACATTTCCTGGATCAAACATATTGGACCTAGTACTCACCAACATGGAAGAGTACTGCACCCCCCTCACCCCTGCCACCATCATGTTACATCCCCATTGCTGAGGTTGGACCACAAAGCTGGCTGTCTCCCTCAAAATAAAAATCAGCCTGGAAAACCCAAGTAAACCCATAACAATTATGAACTACTGTAATGCAAACTACATATTGGAAGCAACAGTTTGTCAAAATTCACTGCTCTCTCAAACTCAGAGAACACAGCCACCCATGCAAAATTATTTACAGAAATCCTGTACAAACATGTACATGGCTACATTGAGACTGCCATACCTACTAGAAGTAAGCCTATATTAAACATCAAAAACAAACTCCACCAGTGGGATCCTTACCTCAGCAGGGTATATAACAAAAGAAAAAAGCCATGGCCAAAATCAGAAAAAGTAACTCCCAAAGAGATAAGAGATCTCGGATTCAACTAAACAAGAAACTAAGAGGTCTAATAAAGTCCAGCAAGGCCAATTACAAAGTCAGGACAGCTTCCCAAGCTAAGGGCAACTACAATATATTCTTCAGTTATGTCAAAAACCTTAAAGATAACACTTAGTAGTGTGCAGAACTGGTGGTAAAATTGCACAGCCTTCACTGACCAGGGTGACATAGCAACTCTACTGACTGATAAATTTAGCTCTAACTTCACCCCTAACTCCACCCACTACCCACTGTGAAATCCCTTCTACCATATCCCCTCTCAACTATCAACAGGGAGCAGGTCCTGCAGGTGCTCGCCAAGGCCAAAAATACTAATTCAATGGGCCCAGACAACATCCCTGGTTGCCTCCTAAATATCCTAAATCAAGACCAAACAGGACCACTTGAGTCACTCAACTATAGCCTCAAAACAGATTGCATATCAGGTAAATAGTGGGCAGCAACCGTCATCCCTCTTCATAAGTGTGGAACATCAACTGACCCCAGGAACTAGAGAAACATCAGTCTGACAAGTCTGATATGCAAAGCCATGAAATGAATCATCATGGATACGATTAACAATGGAAGTGGATCTGAGCACACTGGACCCATCCCAGTTTGGCTTTGTTAAGGGAAAGTCTTGTCTACTTATCACTTCAAGAGGCTCACCAAGGCTATGGATGATGGGAAAACTGCTGACCTTGACCTGGCCAAGGCATTCGCTACAATACTCCACTTAGGTATTGTTGACAAAACGTTTAGAACTATGCATAAATCCCTACATAACCCACTGAGTTTCTGGCTGGCTCACAGATAGGACCCAAGAAGTCAGAATTGGTGAGGCCACCTCCACCAGGAGACTGGTCACCACTGGAGTACCCCAAGGCTCAGTGCCGAGCCTGCTCCTGTTTGGTATCTACTTCTTGAAAGTAAAGACTAATGGCAAAGGCCTCCAGCTCACCAGGTCTACAGATGACTGTAAATTGGGATTTATCACAGACTCCCCCATGACATCAACATACTACAAGAAGGCCTAACACAAACAAATGCTAGATACTGAAGCCATGGATTAAAACTCAATGTGAAAAAATGCATTATAGTGTCCTTAGGGAAATCATCCACTCAAGCTAATTACTCCACTCATAAAAAACCTATAAGAGTTGGACAGTTAGGGATCTGGGAACATTATTTAGACAGTAATCTTACCTTCGACCAAAACATAGCCAAGATAGTAAGAAAATCATTCTAAGTAGCTCAAATCATAAACAAGGATATGACATCCAGGTCCAAGGAAGTAATAGACCACTCTACTCTTCCCTTATCAGATCCATCACGGAGTACAATGCCACCTTTGGCATGCACCTAACCTCTGCACTTGGAATGTCCTCAAAGGTTCCTCACTAGGTGAACTTGAGGTATGAATACTCTGTCCTACATCGATCGCCTAAAGGCCCTATCTCTGTACTCTGTTTCCTACAGGTTACTGAGCAGTGATCTATGGCTAGCATACAAGGCATACGCAGATCCAGCTCTGATGGATATCTTGTACATCCACAAAACAGCACTAGAGGCAAGGACCTGTACATTGCCTCTGACAAACAGAACATGCTGGAGAGACTGATGTATGTTTCAAGGAATCCCCACCCTATGGAATAAGGTCGCCATCAATGTGAAGAAGAGTTCATCCATGACCATATTCTAAAGAAACCTTGAACACTGGATGGGAACTCATAAATTCACTCCCAGCCTGGCTACCACATCTCTGATGGACAGAGGTCAATGCTAAGTAAATTAATCTCCAACTAACATACCCCCACACATAATTCTTAGCTACCTCTTTACTAACATCTCACAATATAGGCATCCAAGGAACTAGGGGAAAAACTGGGTTGGATTGCATGGCTAGGTTTATAAAAACCTTGGTGGTCATCAGCCTAGGATATGAACCTGTGAACACCTTATATTCGTGGAGCTGGGAACTAGTTTTAACATGATCCAGTTCGGTGACTGGAACACAATCAAAGATGATGCGTGGAAATCTGTGGGTGCCATGCACCTAGCCCTGATCCAGCTGTACTAACATGTTCCACCAAGGATATGAAAGGGATCTTTATGGTTGACATGTACTTAGCCCTGTTTCAGCTAAACCTTCTGGCTGATAAATTCAGCTCCAACTTTACTCCTCTCTTCCCTTCAACCTTCCCTTAGGAAATACCGCCAAATATAACTGCCCCTACTATCACAAGGAACAGATCCTTAATGCTCTCTGTAAAACCAAGAACATTGCATCAATCGGCCTAGACAATATCCCATAATGCCTTCTAAATAGCATGAAACATGATCTATCAGGGCTTCTGGAATCACTACTTAAATGTAGCTTCCAAACAGGCTTTGTGCCTCATGAACGGAGAACAGCAACAGTCATCCCTCTCCACAAAGATCGGCCATCTACAGCCTCTGGAAACTACAGACCCATAAGTCTCACTAGTCTTCAAGGTAAAGCCATGGAATTAATTATCATGGAAATAATGAATATGGTAAACTTCCAGACACTGGACCCAACCCAGTTTGGTTTCGTCAAGGGCAGATCATGCCTACTCAACCTGGTGGACTTCTTTGAGAAAGTAACCAAAGCAATGGATGAGGGAAAAATGGTCCACACTGCCTACCTTGACCTGGCCAAGGCATTTGACACAATATCCCACTCAGGCATTGTTGACAAACTCAAGAGGTTCGGTACAAATTCGTATGTCGCCCAGTGGATAGCCAACTGGCTCACAGACAAGACCCATGAAGTTAGAATGGGTGAATCAACCTCTACACAGACGTCAGTCACAAGTGGAGTCCCTCAGGGATCAGTCCTTGGGCCGCTCCTTTTTGGCATTTACTTCTCTGAAGTCAAGGCCAATGTCAGTGGACTCTGTCTTAGTAAATTTGCAGATGACCCAAATGTTCTCCACGAGGGGCTGACAGACAAACTGGTGTCAGCCATGGACTAAAATTAAATGCCAAGAAATGCATAATAGTATAATTTGGGAAGTCATGCACCTCTGATAATGATCATATTAACACACCCCTTAGAGTTGACCCAGTAGTCAGGGACTTAGGGACACACATCGGTAGTAATCTAGCCTTTGACAATCCTGTGTCTTCTGTAGTCAGGAAATCATTCTATGCTGAGCAACTAGAGTCCAAGGAAGTTATTGTTCCACTGTATTTGGCATTCATCAGACCTATCATTGAGTGCAATGCCCCCTTTGGTATGTATAACCAGGCATATCCAACAATTGGAGCGTCCACACAGGTTCTTCACTAAAAGAACACTGGGCATAAGTAAAATGTCCTATGCAGTCCGCCTTAAGGCCTTATCCCTGTATTCTGTCTCCTACAGGCTTTTTAGGGAAGATCTATGCCTGGCATACAGGGCATTAACAGACTTTCTGCATATTCACAAAACAAGCAGCACCAGAATTCTCCTTTCTAAAGACTTACACCTTGGCTGTGATATAAACAGGACCTGCTGGACAGAGAGGTATGTATCCCAGAGACTACCCCGTCTATGGAACAGGCATCCCCCATCCATGTGAAGCAGAATTCCTCCCTAACCTAATTCAAGTGTAATTTGGGCAATTGGATGGGGAACAGGAAATTCATCACTTGTTTGGCACCTGTGTCTTTAATGGACACGGGTAACCTGTAAATGGTTAATTTCCCAGGCCCATGCTTACACTTATCAAGGGTATCAGAACTTGTCACAGATTTGAGATGCATGGCTAGGCTTAAAAAGGCCTTTATGGTCATTAGCTTAGTAAACACCTATGTACCTATATGAATTGTGGATTATAAACTTGTTGGTCTGAAAGATACTATGGTAAAAAATTCCAAAGTGTGCTGAACAAAGACAGTTAAAGTTTAAATGATACAAATGCTGCTATCAAGAAGGGATGCACTAAAGAAACTTCCTGGTCGGAGAAGATTATTTGCAGTCCCATTACAAGTTTTTTCATGGAAGTTCTACAATCTGATAAAGTTTTCCCACAGTGTGTTATCCTTTCAATCCCATTTTATCCGAGTGACCAGTCCCAGACAGTTTTGTAATTTTTTTTTTTTTGCTGTACTATGAGTGCTCTCAACCTTAGAAAGTTTTTTTCTGGCAGTTTTGTTGCACCAAGGTTCAAGAGTGGAGCTGTCTTAGGTTTAATTCCCACAGCTTCAATTTGCTTACTTTGCAACCCCCAAACAAACAAACAATGCACCAAGGCTGCACCTGAAATGGGTTTATGCAGCAGTGCTCTACCGATGTTAAAAAAATATTTTATTATTTATTTCACTCCCCAGGTACATTTAAATATGGGAGGGTAAAGCAATGGAGCTTATACTCTACAAAGGCAAACAAAAAATGCTTTAGGTGCTTTACCTCATAGGTTCAGAAGGCCAGTCTTTGATGGTTTTGCAGTGAGTAGGCTAGACTGACTTTTTATAGTAGAGCCATAATCCACATGCAAGTCACCTCTGCCTACTACAGTGGGTAGGTTCTGAAGACATAGCTAACCAAACTTGACAGAGAGGGTACAAAATAAAAAGCTCACCCTTTAGACAATTTCAACGTATACTGTTTTCCTGATAAGTAATAAGGGAGTGATTGCTGCTACAGCATAGATAAACTTCAGACTAAAAATCCACTAAAAATGCCAAGGTCTAGAAACGTGTGCCAAAAATATTTAATATCAAAGGTACACAGAGAAGTACTTTCATTTTTCTCATAAATACGTCTTCAGATAAAATCATAGAAATAACTCTAACCTTTTATAAAGTCTACAATTAAAAATCTTAGCTCGTGATCACAGAGCCCCCACTGTGAATTAATTCACTTAAAGCAACTGAAGATGATTCTGAGAAAAATTAAAGCACTTAATGTGTGTACCTTTGACGTTAAATAGTTTCAGCAAGAGTTTCTAGGTCCTGGTGTTTTTTGTGGATTTTTAAACTTATTGAAAGCTGAACTAGATGTAGGTTACAAAAAAGAACAGATATTCAGACATGATTCTGATGTACCCAGATCAGAAACGCTAATCTTCAAAAAGATGCATTAAAATGTCACTTGTTGATGTTAGTCAACACTCACAGGTATCACAAAAATTCAACTCCCCCAGGTTTTCAGGCACAGCAGAAGACCAAGGAGAACGTGCTTCAACTCTATCAGTGATAAATTCAAGCAAAGGGACTTCAGGTAGTGTGTATGCTGCAATGTTAGTAAACAATAAATTCAAGCAATGGTATTTCAGGTAGTGTGTACCTTGTAATGTTAAACAAATTCAAGCAAATTGACTTCAGGAAGTGTGCACGCTGCAATGGTAGCAAACAAAATATTCAAGCAAAGGGACGTCAGGTAGTGTGTACATTGCAACGATAGCAAACAGAAAGAATAGCAGAAGAAAGAGGTTTTGTTTACTTGTCTGTTAATGGAGTAAATCTGCTGGACATAAGACTTCCCTTTCAACTGCAATCCTGGAATCACCGTCTGGTTAAGTGACATGCTCAGAGCTATACAGTAGGCAAATGGAGGTAGAAGGACTCAAACCCTACACCAATGTTTTCCGGGAGCAATTTAACTGCTCACAGCCTTAATCCTCTGTTGCCAAATTCATGAAAATCACAACGAAGAAGAAAAACTGACATTTTAAAGTACTTGGGCTAAAGAACCTCAGGCTTACACATACACATAAGAAGATGAAGCACCTGATTCCTATAGCCTCTGTCCACTCCCAATGTTTGGGTGCAAAGTCTGTGACGGATTCCTATATGATGCATTAGGTAAGCCAGATCAATGGTCCACACGCTCTCTGTAAGATTAAGCTTCCAAAGAATAGCTTGAAACTCCTCATCACTTATCGGATGCACATACCTAGAGAAGAAAGGAAATATATGAATAATGAAATAAAACTAGATACACAATTTGAAACTTAATGAAACAAAGCGTAAAATGCAGTCAAATTTTCCACTTTAGCATGCTCATTACTTGTAGGCGCACCAGGTGCTGGACTGCAAAATAAACGCATGTAGTAAACACACCCATCTGATGTACTAAACAGCCCAGTTAAGAGGTTGCATTAAAAAGCGATTAAATGCTGCAGATGGACTACACAGTGCCGTAAAGTATACACCCCGAGTTAATGTAGCCATCAGCTAATATGACAGGTATGCTGAAACTTAAAATAACTAGAGATTTAAATTTAAAAAAAAATCACACTAAGAAAAAGTACAGTTGTGTACCTACCATAAATGTAGATGTAGAGTGTATTCACTGTTGCAGTCATTACAACTGGGTTATCCTGCTGGCAAGCTACCCGCAGTCGGCCTGAGTTCCAAAGTCTAGGTCCGGCATCGGTTGCTGTCGCCTCCTCCTTGACGTCAGTGCGCCAGGGGTATAAAAGATGCAGCCAACACCATTTTCTTCAGTTTTTCTTGCCCCAGATGTCAGGTGCCCCTAAAATGGTAGGCTCACTAATGCCAAAAAGCATGCATAACCAAAAAAACAACTTTTCCTTCATCTACAAGCAAATACATCACATAGGTTGTATAGAATAAAGAAGTACAGATAAGTCCGAGTAAGGAAAAGGGGGATGGAGGGAGGGTAACCTGGACTGCAACAGTGAATACACTCTAACATCTACATTTATGGTAGGTACACAACTGTACTATGTTCATCGTGTTTCACTGTTGCAGTCATTACAATTGGGTTGAATCCCAAAACTATGGTTGGGAGGCTGGTGCTAAATAGGATTAGGAGAGGCTATCAGGCCCTGCAGAACTGTAGTGGCAAAGCCTGCCCTGGATTTAGAATAGAGAGGCAAGCGATCGTGCTTTGTAAAGGTATGCACTGAACTCCAAGTTGCAGCCTCTAAGATGTCTTTGGTTGGTACTCCTCTGAGGAAGGCTGCTGAAGTGGCTGCTGCTCTGCTGGAATGTGGCCTAATGCCCTTGGGCACTGATTTGCCATGCTGTGAATAGCAGAAACTAATGCAGTGGCCTATCCACTTTGAAATAGTCTGCTTTGAGATGGGCTTTTCTTGTGATCCTACAGCATATGCTACTAGAAGTTGTTCAGTCTTTCTGAAAGCTTTGGTTCTGTCCAAGTGGAAGCATAGCTGTCTGAATATCCAAAGAATGCAGAAGTCTCTCACCCTTATTCTTTGGGTTTGGGTAAAAGGTAGGCAAGTGAATTGTTTGGTTAAGGGCCACACTAGTCACTACCTTAGGCATAAATGTAGGGTTTATCCTCAGAGAAACCCTGTCAGGATGGAAGATGATAAAAGGTTCCTCAGCCACGAGTGCCTGTAACTCTGAGACTCGTCTAGCGGAGGTTATTGCTAGGAGCAGAGCTGTTTTCCAGGATAAGAATTTTATATCGGCTGCAGAGGCTGGCTCAAAGGGAGGCAGTGTAAGTTTTTCCAAGACATAGTTGAGGTCCCATGCAGGAATTGGTGCTCTCCTTGGGGGTCTTATGTTTTTGGCCCCTCTGAGGTACTATCTTAGTAATGGATGAGAAAAATAGGTGGTTCTGTATTGCAATGAGCTGAAATGGCAGAGGCATGAATTTTAATGGATGAAAAGGAAAGGCCTTTATCCAGCATCTCAGTTAAATATTGCAAAATCTGAGGAATATTTGGAACAATCGTGTCAATGCCTTGTGCCTGGTTCCAAGCACAGAATCTCTTCATTTTTCTGCACAAGATTTTCTGGTGCTAGGCCTCCTGGCCTTCAAAATAACATCCATAACTGCTTTAGAAAGAGGTGCGTCTTGAATGGCTACATTATCCGCCATGCTGCTAGGTTTAGGGTCCCGAGTTGGCTGTGCAGTATCTGACTGTCTTGTTGAGTCAACAAGTGAGGAATTTGAGGTAGTGTCCAAACTGGGCATTGGGACAAGCTCTTTAAGATTGGGTACCAGTGCTGGTGGGCCAGTCTGGGGCAATCAGAATCATTTTTGGCTTCTCTTGTCTGACCTTGAGGAGGAGAGGCAGAGGAAGAAAGGCATGTACTGTTAGGTCCTTGTGCAGAATCTTTGTAGTTGGCAATTGTGAGGAGAGGCAAATAGGTCTATGTCAGGGCATCCCCAGTTCCTTGTTATCATGTTGAAGACTTGTGGGTCCAATTTCCACTCGTGGGGATCCATTAGGTTTCTGCTTAATTCGTCTGCCAGAGTATTTATCCTTCCTGGCAGGAATTGTGCTTGCAAATGTACTTGGTAAGTCAAAGCTGTGTCCCACAAGTTCATGGCTAGTCTGCAGAGGGGGTAGGAATGTGTGCCCCCTTGCTTGTTTATGTACCACATGACTGTGGTATTGTCCGTCTTTACCAGTAGTTGTCCTGGATGAAGTAGATCCTTGAAGGCTGTCAGGGCATTTTGAACTGCTAGCATCTCTTTTTAACAGATATGTAGATGCATTTGACTTGCAGACCATGTACCCTGAATACATCTTCCTGCCATATGTGCCCCCCAGGCATAATCTGATGCACCTGCTGTCAATGTCTGCCTGGCTGTGGGTAGGTGAATGGCTGTCCCGTGTTGTGGTGACAGGCTTTTGCCCACCATCAAAACTCTTGTTGCAGGCAGGGAATGAGGGAAGTTATTGTTTCCAGGCTGTGGCAATGTTGAGTCCAAACACTTTTTAGATACCACTGAAGTTTCTTCATATGCAGTCTTACATATGGAATTAGCAGAATGCAGGATGCCATGAAGCCCAAAGCCTGCAGAATTTTTTCTTGCAGATAACTGGGTCTTTATTGTCAACATTTTGAAATAAGTAGTCAGCTGTCTGTGTTTGTCTGGCGTGAGATAAGTCATCTGGGTAGTTGTATTTAAGTTTGCACCCAGGAATATTATCTCTTGAGAGGGAACAAGTATTTCTTTTCATTTACTGTGTACCCTAGGCCTGCTAGTAATGTTTTTACAAACGCCAGATGCTGTAGTAGAGTGTCCTTGTTCTCTGCTTGAATAAGGCAGTCGTCCAAGTAAGGATATATTTGAATTCCTCTGTCTGAAAAAAGCAATTACTGGTGTCAGGCACTTTGTGAAGACCCTGGGCGCAGTAGATAAGCCAAAGGGCAGTGCACAGAATTGGTAATGCATTGAGCCAGCTATAAATCTGAGGTATCTTCTGCATGATTGTCTGATTGGGGAATGCAGGTATGCCTCTTTTAGGTCTAAAGTCACAAGCTAAGCCTTCTTGCCCAGCATGGGTAGAAGCTGCTGCAGAGTTAATTTGAATTTTGGAATGTCCAGGAATGTGTTCAGGATAGACAGGTCCAGTATTGGTCTCCAGGTTTTGTCCTTTCTGGGCCCCAAGAATAGCCTCGAGTAAAATCCCCGTCCCTGCTCTTGCTGTGGTACTTGCTGAATGGCCCTCATGTCCATGAGGGATGAAACTTGTTTTTGTGCCTCTGCCCATTGATTGCCTGGCAGGTCTGGCATGCCATTTGGCCTTGGCAGGGTGTGAAAGTGGAACCTGTAGCCCTGGAAAGTGATATTTAAGACCCATTTTTCCTGAGTGATCATGTGCCAATTTTGAGCAAAAAGTGCTAGTTTTCCCCCCAAAGGAGCTGCCAGAAGATAAGTGCTTGGTGCTGGCAGGGGAAAGTCATTGAGACAGTTTCCTGTATGGCTGTGATTTTTCTTCTCCGCTTTTGGAGGTAGAAGCGCCCCATTGTTTAGGCCTGTATGAGCCTTGGGGCTGTGATCTGCCTCTGGGGCGTCTGTATCTACCTCTTTATGGCCTGTCTGACACTGGAAAAGGACCAATTCTTTGCAGGCCAGTTCCTGCTAAATCTAGGAGGCTGTACCTGTAAGAAATCCTTGACTGTTTGCATAGATTTAGCTTTGTCCTCTATTTTCTTCAAAACCTCTTCCATAATCAAACAAGGTATCATGTTGTAGTGGAGCATCAAATAATTTTGCTTTAACATGATCAGGCAGATTCTGTTCTTTTAACCATGCATGTCTCCTAATGACAGAACCTGTAACAGCGGCCCTGCAAGGGGCCTCTAGAGAATCAAAACCACGTTGCAAAGTATGCTTTCCTACTTGTTCAGTAGCATGCAATAAATCATCTGCATTTCTTTGTTTTCTGCACATTCTGAATTTGTCAACATTTTTTGTTTAAGCAGTGACATTAGATATTGCTGATATTTACGCATATGAAATTGACAATTTAAAGCTCTTGCAGCCAAGCTAGCAGAAGTATAAATCTTTTTCCCCCATCTGTCCAGGGCCCTTGAATCCCTATCAGAGGGTATAGGGTTTTTTTTGCAGTGGACGCCTTGACCCCTTTGGGACCCTGCGAGATAGTTTCTGGGTCTGCAGTAGGGTTTTTATAAAGAAATTTATGTGCATCAGGAACCCTGTACTATCTGTCTGGCTTAACAGGAGCTGGTGGCAAAGAGTCAGGAGACAGTCCCTACTTTGTAAATACATCATCTACAATGTCTAAAACAGGAGGGATAGCAAGGGGCCTGTGCTGAGGTAATAAAGTCTCTGAGCCTTTTCTTGGATTCTGAGTAATCTTGGCTCTCCCAGTGGAAATGCTCCCTCATAGTATGCAGGGTTTCCCCAAAAGAATAATCCTCAGGAGGAGAGGCTGAAGGAACAGATTCTTCAGCATCAGAATCCTCATAGGGAGGAAGAGAATATTCCTGGTCAGAAGAGGAATCAGAGGAAATGGAAACCTGATCTGAAGATGCATATTCCATCTCTTGCCTAGGCCTCTTATCAGGAGGGGGATGGGAACCTCTGATCAAAGTAATTAGGTCTTCGGCCATTTTAAGCATCTGTTTTTTAGGCATGGAGGCCTGTCCAGAGGAATGCTGTACTTGTTTCTTTGTCTTTAGAGCTGCTTTAGTCTTTGCCTTTAAAGCTGAAGTTGGTTTCACATATAACTGTGTACGCCTGAAAACACCCTCAGAAGCCGATGCCTGCTCAGCGGCTCCGGACCCATCTGAGGAAATAGTTTCAGAGTGTCCAGTACCTTGAGTTTCCAGCGGCCTAGTCGGCTCCACGTGGGAGTCGGAAGCAGCCTGTGGCTCTGAGGTAGCGGGAGTCAGGGGCTGCGAAAGCACCTCACTGAGAACCGGCAAACCGGTGACAGGCCTAGCAGAAGCCTCGTCTGTTTTGGACCTCGGGTGCCTGTCCTTTTCTTTGCGCTTTTTATAAACTCCGGTAGTCAGTTGCTCCGAAGGCATTATATAGTTGAATCTTCTGCCAAAATAATGAAATGCAAAATCGTACCAACGCTTAATAGTGCGTTGGTTAAATCTAGCACAAAACCGACAACTAGCAATGTCATGGTCAGGGCCTAGGCAAGGAATACAGTAAGAATGAAAATCCTTATGAGGTATTTGCTTCCCACAAGAAATACAATTATTAACTTTTTCTGACATCTGTCTATAGCAAGAAAAAAGTTTCCCCAATGGGGTAATTAGCTTTAATGAAGACTTTGGATCTGAAATTCGAATTTGAAAATCTCAGGAGTCGGCCGACCAGCACTTGCGAACTGCTTTTGCTTCGGGCACCGTGCGGCAAGAAAGACTGAAGAAAATGGCGTCGGCTGCATCTTTTATACCCCTGGTGCACTGACGTCAGGGAGGAGGCGACAGCAACCGATGCCGGACCTAGACTTTGGAACTCAGGCCGACTGCGGGTAGCCTGCCAGCAGGATAACCCAACTGTAATGACTGCAAAAGTGAAACAAGATGAACATCCATAGTTATCAAGGATAAAAGAGCTTGCAAATGATTAATTAATAAAAAAGCCACAAAATTTTTGAGAGGGCAAGACTTCCTGTATTCTTATATTTGAAAGAGCTTTACCGTCCCAAATTAACCCCTCTACAAACTTCACTCCAGCATCAAACATTCTCAAAGACAACTGTGTAACTGTTGGCTTCTGTTAAAAAAAAAAAAGAAAGTAGGTGTAGAACAACAAGTGTGTTGTGTTAAGAAGCATTTCCAAGATCTGTGTGTGCATATAAACACAAAACACGTTAGTTTCACTACCATTTTGAAAGTGCAGCCAAAATGTTAACATCCATGTGCATGACAGCTAATCTGTTTATAAGTTAAAGTTACTTTACCTCATTTATGATGTGTTTGCATACACTAAAGCTGCATGAACAAGAACCCAATGCACGTTTGTTTTATCCTGACCTGGCGAGCGACACAGTGTCAGAACTGGGATAGCAAAGACTATTCTTCAGAGCCACGAGGTAATGGTGAAGGCAAACTAAAAGAACTGCGAGCAAAAAAGGGCCAGAGACAAGTCAAAGGTATAGAGAACACATACACCAATGATTTATTTATTTATTGAAAGAGGTTAAACGGAGCATTACAAGGGCACAAAACATATTGTTAAGCAAACAGTACAGAAAAGTTTATCACGCAAACAAAAAGTAGAAAAGAGCTCATTAATCAGATGAAATGTTTGAAACCGTTATTTGATAAAACGAGTGTTAGAAAAGTACATAAAGTGTTCAGAATTGCCACAGAAATTAAAACGAGCATGTTTAAAGTAAGACAAGCATGTTTAGACTTAAAACGAGCGCAAGAAAGTGTAATGGGCATGAAAAGAGATTAAATGAGCAAAACAAATATAGTAAAAGTGTATAAAGGGCACGTTAAGAGATTCAATGAGTGAAAAGACTAATAGAAAGGGCAGAAAAAGGCACACTGAGTATAAATAAAGTAAAGGTGACTGCGTGTTTTGGG
This sequence comes from Protopterus annectens, assembly GCF_019279795.1. Lineage (NCBI taxonomy): Eukaryota > Metazoa > Chordata > Ceratodontiformes > Protopteridae > Protopterus > Protopterus annectens. The sequence continues at coordinate 873,060,380 of NC_056733.1, forward strand.
CGAATTACTGTGTTTGGTACAGACTACTACTTTGCAGGGATTGAAGCCTTGAATAGCATAACTAGAGTTGTTCGAAGTATCTCAAAGTGTGCAAAAGTGCTTACAGTGTGTACTCATTACTGTGGATTAACTACAAAGACTTTGTTGTGTGCAAAGTGCAACTATTTTGTGAAGTGCAGTCAAGGCCGCCATTTCAAAACGTTTCTAGTGTCTGGATGTGTCTGTTCACAGAGTGCTGCCATTACATTGAGTCTCTTGCACTATACAGTTGTTTGGCAAAGTGCAGCCATTTTGGGGAAATTCCAGTGTGCTGTGTACTGTTTATTCACAAAGTGCAGTTATTCTAAGGTGTTTCTCACTCTGAGCTTTTCCTGCCCAATACATTCATGAAATGACCACCATATTGCCTGTTGTACAGAAAGCTTTCTACATGGCCCACCTCATTAGCAAGGGTATCTCATCCAGGGACAAGGGTGGTCATAACATTCCTGTATTCTTCCCTTATAAGGCTCATTATGGAGCACAATGCCCCTTTTGGCATGCAACTCACAAGGCACATGCAGCAGCTGGAGAGGCCACAGAGGTTCCTCACACAGAGAATCCAGGGCCTCAAACATCTAGCCTACACAGATCGTCTAAAAGCCCTGTCCCTCTACTCAGTCTTCTTACAGATGCCTCAGAGGTGACCTCTGTCTGGCATACAAAGCAATCTCAGACCCCGCCCTGATGGGACTGCTGCATATCCGTAAGTCAAGCGCCACTCGAGTAACCCTCACGCACAACCTCAGCCTAGTCTGAGGCATCAATAGGACTTGATGGCAGGACAGATCTGTGTCCCAGAGACTCCCCCTTTTATAGGTTCATAGGTGTGTACTAGGCTAATGGCCCTGCGGCCTTTACAAGCCTAGCCATAGGAGTACCCTGGCATAGTGCCACCCGACCTTAGATCCCAGTGCCTCTGTCGAGTAGAGCCACTGGTGTTATCCCCGGGGTGAATTTTGTGTTTCCCATCCACTCAAGACTTCTCTTGAAGAGGGTCAGCAAGATGCTCTGCTTGACATGTATGGGATGTCTGTTCCATAGCACGGGCAGTCTTCTGGGTTATGAACCTGTCCCTCCAGCATGTTCTGTTAATTGTGGTAATGAGGTTGAGGTCTCTGGAGCATGTGGTGTGGAGGGACTGGGAAATAGACTCCCTCTCCATGTAAAGCAGAGTACCTCATTAAACCTTTTTAAGTACAACCTGGATAACTGGATGAGGAACAGAAAATACATCCCTGGATTCCATCTGTGTCCCTGCTGGACAGTGGCATAGGGTGCTGACTTGTTGGAACATGGGCTAAATTCTTGCCTAGGATTGTAAGGGCTTCAGGGCCAATAGCCTAGTAACCTCCAATGATCCCATGACCCTAAGTTTCACTACTTCGAGACAGTTTATTCGCAAAGTGCCATTACTTCGAAACAGTTTATTCATAGAGTGCCATTGCTTCGAGATAGTGTATTCGCAAAGTACAGTTACTTTGAAATGTTTCTTGTCCTCCGCTTCTATTGCTCAGTTTATTCGCACTGTGCAAATGTAAGAAATGCTTCTTAAAGTGGTGATAAATGGTTTTGGAATTAAAGAGATTACAAGACAAGGGCTTGTACAGTAAAATGTTGATAAATATTAGAATTATCGCCTTTACAAGACAAACGGCTTGTACAGTAAATAATTTCAAGGTAAGTGGCTTTACAGAAAAGAGATTTCAAAGTGTTGTGTGCACAGGAAACTTATTTCATGAAATTCAGTTATATAAAGGCTCACTGTGTTGTTACTAGTACAGGAATAAATTTCAAGCAGATGTAATGTAGTTATACAGAGGCTCATTGTATTGTTACAAGTACTGGCATAACTTTCAAGTACATGAATAAATGTACAGCGTGTGCATATTTGCAAGAGTTTTCACAGATATGCGCCAAAATGGCAGACAGATTTCGCAAATGACAACCACTTGTGTTTGATCAGAACACTGCAGAGAATTGGAGAATATTTGAGCAAGAATATGATACATCTACACAAGCAACTTATTCTGATAAAGATGCATGGACCAGGGCATTTATTTTGCTGAACCTAGCAGGGTCAGTGACCATTGAAAGGGAGTGTTCATTTGTCTATGCAGCAGCAGTGTATGAAGGTGAAGGAGAAACTAGTCATATTGTTGTGCAGGCTGAATCAAGGGAAGACCCAGTGTGTTTAAAGCGCAAATTCAGAGAAATGTGTAAGCCTTAGACTAATGCTACACTAGACATGCATTTGTTTTACACAAGAGATCAAAAAGCAAGGGAAAAATTTTGCAGCTTATATTACTGACCTGAAAAACAAGGTTAAAAAAGCAAGGGAAAAAATTTTTGCAGCTTATATTAATGACCTGAAAAATGAGGCTAAAATGGGTAGGTTTGATGATTTAAAGGATGAGTTAATAAAGGACAGACTTATGTGTGGTATTAATAATGCTGCTGTGAGAATGATTTTGCTTTGTGACAGTGATTTAATGCTGAGTAAAGCCACTGAGATTTGTCAGATTCATGAAGTTACAGAAAGGCACACAAATATGCTTGCTAGTGATTAGACCATGGTTTCAGTAGGTTCCAGAGCATATGTAGACAGCATGCAAAATGTGAAAGGCAAAAGCAGGCCTAAGAACTTGGCAGCAGCAGACCCTGCGGGACTTCCAGGTAAAACCGCAGTCCTCCCTCACATTTCAAGAACAGTTCAGTTAAAGGAGCATGCTCAGTACAAAACCAAGGGTATCTACTGCAAAATAGACATTGCTTAACACAGCAAAATAGTGAATCAGTAAAACCACATCAAGCTTTATTGTTAACTGTCGCAATTGTGGTGCCAACTATGAGTCCAGAAGAGAAAAGTGCAGGGCATTTGGTTAGCAATGTAAGAAATGGAACCATTTCCAAAGATTTTGCAAATAGAGTAAGCCTCACACAGTTACAAATAAGGGTGACACTAAAAAGCAAGTTATTCAAACAGACCTGCAACAGTCTGCTTTCTATGTAGATGGTGCATCAATAATTAGTGAAAAGATTAATGCAGTAGATTTACTGACAAGAAATGAAGTGTTTTGTACTGGCCGGATCAATGGTAAATCCACCGAGTTTAGGGTAGACACTGGTTCAAAGAGTAATGTCATGTCTGCAAATACTTTTTGCAAGGGTCAGAGCTGGTGAACAACTAAATGCGACTAGTTGTGTAAAACTTGTAACTTATGCAGGAGAAGAAATTCAAACCAAAGGCTCAGTAGTGCTTTCGTGGTATGTGGCCAAGAACTGTTACAGCCTATTGTTCTATGTGGTTCAAAGACGTGTGCAGTCATTATTGGGTCTCAGAGACAGTTTGAAAATGATTCTGCTTTCTTTTACCAAAGAAGTTAATCAGATAAGCACATGTCCTAATTCCAGCTTCACCAATACAATTTTTTCAGAGTTGTTATTGTGTCTTTCGGCTTAACCCGGTTAGGGGTCGCCACAGCGGAACTCCGGTCTGCTAATGTTTGGTAGTGGATTTTTACATGCTGAGTTACGAGCCCTGATGCACAACCTTCAACGAAGGCATGCTCATTCACGCATGCCTCCACACAGAAGACGCTCTAGATGCGAATCGAACGGGACAACGTCTTGCTGTGAGGCGACAATGCTACCGCAGCACCACTACCGCGGGACTATTCACTCCTCCAAGTACCCAAAAGCAACAAAGCCAGGGGCGCCCTCTACTCCCACCACATTTCTAAACTTTGGAACTCAATCCCGCAACACATCCTAAATGCTACCAACCTACACCAATTCAAAAATCTGCTCAAAGACCACCTCACTAACAAACTGGCTCTGCTCCTGCACCAAACCAAGCTAATATCACATAAGCCCACATCAAATTTCATGCCCTAAATTTTATAGTCTCCGTGTATACCCCACTCCCATTTACCACCTATCAGCTACCTACAATAAGAGTATAATTTTTTTGTAAGGGTATACATACACGTATTAAAATATACACAAATGATCAACTAAAGATGGACCTCTGTCCTAAAAAAAATATATATATATATATATATATATATATATATATATATATATATATATATAAATGACTTTACTATATTGTAATAACTTTCTCCTTTCCACTAAAGTGCCTATTGTATTATTGTCTCTAGATATTTCTGTTAAATTCTATGTAAAACAGACACTGTACCTGTCACTGTTGTTGTTTTATTGGAGCTTTTCTCCCCGGGCCTCCGCTGAAAATGGGCTCACACCCAGATGGACTATCCCGGTCAACAAATGTAAAATTAAATTAAATTAAAATGCTTATGTTTTCAATGACAAGATGGGCAAACTTCCAGTTGTGTATTCCATGAAATCATACCCAGAAATTAGTCCAGTGGTCAGACCAGCAAGAAGAATTCTGATGGCTATGCAGCATAAGGTCAAAGCTCAGCTGGACAAAATGGTGTAACAACGTGTAATTCGTCTGGCTACAGAACCAGAACCTACTGAATGGGTGTTGTCCATGGCATTTATTCATAAAAAGGCTCAGATGAAACCAGAATATGTATTGACCCAAGAGATTTGAATAAAGCATTGAAGAGACTGCATACATGCATATAGTCTAAGATTGCAGCCCCGATACCGAATTCCACAGTTTTTTCTATGTTAGATGAAAAATGTTCGTTTTGGCAAGTGATGCATGATCACACATCTTCATTACTGACTACATTCAGTACCCCATTTGGAAGATATAGATTCTCAGGATGCCATTTGGAATATATTCTGCAAGTGAAGACTTTCAGCGTGAAATGAAGCAAATTTTTTTCGGGCTATCCTTGTGCCACAACAGTAGATGATATATTGGTCAGAGGCAATGGTGAGGTAGAGTATGACAAATCTTAAGAGAGTTGTAGACAGAGCACGTGAAGTGAGCTTAAAGGTCAATCCTCTGAAGTGCAAATTCAGACTACCAGGAGTTACATATATAGTTCAGTTGTTTACAAATACTGGCTTGAGACCAGACCCATCCAAGCAAGCAGGCATTCTTGAAATTCCAGCACCAGAAAATGTGCAAGCTCTACATTTTTCTGGTATGGCCAATTACTTAGGCAAGTTTATACTAGACTCGGTGAGTTGACAGCGCCTCTGAGAGACCTCACATGCAAGGATGCTACTTGGCCATGGCTAGACCAGCACCAGACAGCATTTGAAGTTCTTAGGCAGAAAATTGCTACCCCATACAAATTAAGTACTGTGAAGTCACCAAACCAGTAACTCTTTCCAGCGATGCTTCAAAATTTGGTTTAGGTGCAGGTATTCTCCAAGAAGGCAAGCCAGTTACCCACACTGAGATACAATATGCTCAAATTGAGAAAGAACTTTTGGCAACTGTATTTGCATGTTCCAAGTGTCATGATTATATCTACGGTCAAGAAATACAGATTGAAACTGATCATTAACCTTTGGTTACTATTTTAAAGAAGCCTATGTACTCAGCTCCAGCAAGATTACAAAGAATATTGCTCAAATTGCAAAAGTGCAACTGCAAAATGGTCTGTATCTGGCTGATACCTTATCCAGAGCACCTAGAAATACAACGGAACAGCTTCACGCAGAGAAATTTGACTTTGATGTTACAGAAGTGCATAATTTTTCTACCATAAGACTCGATGAGTTAAGAAATCATACAATGAACTGACCCAGTATTGCAAGAGCTCAATCACTATATCAGTGTTGGATAGCCATCAGCGCAATCCAGTGTACCACCAGAAGTGCAATCTTACTTTCCTTACAGAGATGAGTTGTTGATGGAAGATGGCATTATTTTCAAAGGTCCTAAAATTGTTGTTCCTGCTTCTTTACAATAAGAATATATACAGATTTTGCATCATGGTCACCCAGGTTCAGAATCTACCAACAGAAGGGTGAGAGGACTAGCATTTTGGACTTCTCTAGTGGAAGACATTGATAGAGTACTCTCTTCCTGTTCAGTATGCAATAGTACTAAAGCACATTTGCAAAGAGAGCCACTTCAGCTAAGTCAAATTTATCATCTACCTTGGTCTATTGTAGCTACTGACATATTCGAGTGGAACAATCAACATTACTTAGTGTAAGAATTGATGAGACTGTACTATACTGGAATTAACTGGAAACAACTGGAATAAAAGTCTTTATCTGTTAATTACCCAAACGCATGCTGAACAGGTCTCCTTTATGGACCAAGTCTTGTGTACTTTCAGAATGAATTTTCCAAACATTGTAGTTTATTTACTAAGGCTTTAGTAGATGTTCACAATATTTGAATACCGTCTTCATTAACAGTGCTGATAAACAATAACAGTCTATAGAAATGCTGGGATGCTGGTTAGTAATAGTGCTGCTAAATATATTCAAAATTTCTGCAAGTATATTCTGACTGTCCTGAATAATGTAAACTGAAACAGTCTTTATTTGACCTATTTTCTGTACTCAGGCTCGAGTGTCTGTATTGTAGGTTCCTTTCTAAAATGCTGGACATTTAATCTTTTCTGTACGTCAGGCTGAACTGAGTGACTTCCTGAACTGTATCTAAAGTATATTTTAATAATACCAAAACCCAATACCAAAACCCTGTAATGCTTTACACGTGTCCTTAGCCTTGGTTACCTTGGTTTCCAAGCCTGGTCTTACACGTACCTCTTTATCTAGCATTCCATTGCTATGCACATCTTTACCTTGAGAAAGGAACATTATGTAACTGGCAAGATTGTATCTTTCCCTTGAGAAAGAAACATTCTGTATTTTCTACACATTTCATGCTCATCTTTCCTTTCTAATAAACTAAAACTGAATGCATGCATGTCTGACTCTATTTTCAAGCCTTATTCTACCTAAATGTACTATAGTGAATTTACTGAGAATATCCTAACACTAACAGCATCCCTTGAGGTTCCTGATGAAAGTGTACAGGGACCTACTTTTGTAGTTACCTTGCATCTGCATTGCTAACTACTGTATACAGCTTTATGCTACCGGACTCATAATTTGAAAATATGTTTTTTTTATTTGGTAAATAAACTTGCAATTCTAATTTTGATCACTAGGTGTCACTTGAACATTTTTGGCCTGTTTGGATTGAAGACTTACGATTCAACTTCTATATTACATGGATTCATAGTCTTTAGAGTCTAAGTTTTGATGTACGAGTGATATATTCAAAACCTGCACATTATTCTGAATTTTTTTTTTTTTTTTTTTAATTCTGTGGCTTTTAAAGCCGATTAAGCCAGGTATTTTTTTTTTAACTCTGTTGTCCCGGAAACAGCATGGAGAAAATGCCATACACATCCTTAATCTGTCTTTGTGAATCTTCATTTAAGTTAGACAGAGCACAAACTGTTAACCCTGACTATTTTTTTTATCTCTGTATGCTGTAATGGTAATACACCATATATTGTCTATGTTTTTTACCTTATGAACTGGTGCCTTGGTGTACTATGATGCCTCTCTCTCATAGCAATTAAACCTTTCCCTGTTGTTTATAGATTTAAATCTTTAAACATTGTACTGTTTAATTAATTTTTTATTGTACAGCCTATCAAGCATGTTGGCTATTTTCTGAAGACTAACTGAAATCAGCACTAAAGAGAAAACTTGATAATTGGTCTTGAAGCATAATTACCATATGTTGTATAACTTGTGTCTATAAATTTTCATCTAGATTTGCTAATAACGCTACTTACCTTTTTTAAATTTATATGCTGTAATAGATTTTGCCTCCTAAATTTGTGTCTGAAATATTCTATGAATATGAATATTTATGAGCTATAACAGTTCACTAAAACCTATGCTTTCTGTATTTCAGGTCTATACCTTTGCATTTTGTTAGTGTCCTTTTAATTTTCTGACTAATGTACAAAAATTATGTAACGTGCACTGTCATTTGTAAACTAATTAACAAATTAAGCCTGCCCTTATGCCTTGAGTATACTAAATAACTATACTACCTAATTTTAGATAACTTATCTTAATAAGCCTGTAATAAATAATTCTGTCACTTTACCCTTAAGACTAACTGAATGATGTGAAGTAACTGATTATTATTTTTATATTCTGAAATCTGACTGAAATGTACTATACTTGAACCCATAACCGGGTATGAATGTCATATTCTGAATCTTGACTGAAATTTGATACATATTTATACTGAACATTTAAAATAGCTGTGTATATTCTAGAAACTAACTAAATACTAAGGAATATCTTTTGCCAGTGTTACCTAAACACAGATAAAAGCATAACTGAAAACTGATAAACGTTACGTTCTGAAAACCAAACTATTAGTACCTTTCCTGTCAGCATTGTCTGAACATAGACTGAAAACTAGCACTGCTGTACAACTGTCTGAAAACATGAGAACATTCTGACAGTGTCACCTCAACACAGATAAAAATAAATTTGTTATAGTCTGGAGACTAAACTCGTAATATCTTTTTGTCAGTATTGCCTGAACATAGATAAAAATAAACTGAAACTAATACTGCTATACAACTGAAAACATACATACTTGCTTTAACTTGCACATTGTAACCTTAAACAAACATTGAAGAAAAAAGTGAAACAGACAGGTCAACTTCTGCACCACAGCTCTTGCCAAATTTTACTCGGCATGTCCCTGTCCCAGATGAAGTAGAGAAAGGTCTGCTTTAATGTCAAAGTGTCCTTTTTATAAATGGGCCTTTTAAACCTTTTCATCTCTTGTGCAAAGCTGGGTGGCTAAAGTTCTTGATTGTATTTAGGATTAGCTCCTTAAAATAACATTTGCATCTTTAACAATTATAAACTGATAAAGCCAGGGCAACAGGCATTGCTAACATTTTTTTCTGCATAGAATAAACATTTGCAGCTTTAACAACTATAAAATGATAGCACTGCCTGTTGCCCTGACTATTTACATTTTTCTGCATGAAATAAACATTTGCTGCTGCTAAACTCTTGTAAGTCTGTAAGCAAACTGAATCTTAAAGGAAACTAAAAGTAGTAATTTAACACAGTGCATTTTTGTACCTACATAAAATTAATCTTAACTGAACTTTTTACATTACTCTCATGACATTCAGATTTTAACATACTGTTCTGCGAGTAAAACTCCATCCACTGTTTCACCATAACCATTTCTTTAGCTGACGTCATTTAACTTTTTAGTACTACTGAATGCTGCAAGAATGTATTACAGTCTACAATTTTTTGGATAAATAGTAAAAACTGTAACTGCATTAAATTGATCTTCACCTACTGCCTTATGGCATACAATACTGTCGTTAATTCAGTTTGCTAAACTGGCTGTAATCTGATCTGGTGTGCTTGGTAAACTGCAATTTCTGTATGAAATATATACAATCTTAAACCCATTACATAAATAAATTATTACCAGATTTAAACTTATTTGATTCTGAAAGTTTACTTGTCTATTCTTCATAACGTAAGAGTTGAATCTGTGGCTTTATTGACACATAATATTTATTTTTATGCACAGAATTTGAACTTTTGATTGTACTGTCACTTTTACAATGTAGCATTGACTTTTACATTCTGCAAACTAAAAACATTTAGTATTTGTGAATGCTTTTTTGTCTCTGTATTAAGATATTGTTTATGCATTGCAACACTTTAATATAAAGCTCTTAACTAATGACTGCTAACAAACCAATAACACACAAAAATTCATTTGCCAAATTTGTAACTGTAAACCCTTTATTCTGTGAATTAACTTGACTGTCATTTCTGGTATGGCATACACAACATGGATGCATACGGTTACCAGTTTTTCTAACTGGCCACAATCAGTATGCATTTCTCAGCACTTTAGCTGTGTCAGCTGAACTGGAATTTATTTTATCTTTAAAACATAAATCTGCATGTTCCTGTCACAACCAATTTTTCAAATTCTGTACATTTGTAAAAATCATGTTACTGAAGTCTAAAACAACGTATAACTTTGATGACATGTCCATACATAGTATGGAGCTGTTACACTTTGAGCAGTTAGCTGCTGTAATCTTTGACCCTTTAAATCCTGACAAAACTGCATTTGTATCCTCTAACAAACATGTGTGTGTAACTGAAGTTGACTTGTCTGTGTTGAGTACATTATTCCATAATTTTTCTGTAAACAATGAAATATTGTCATTTCTTTTAACCTTAAAACAATGGCAGATAAATGCTCTGGTTTGGTACTGGACTGCCACACCCTTTATAGAGGAGATGAAAATCCTTTCTTACAGAACTAGCAACAACACTGACTCTGGCTAGGAAATGCGTTACTTCTTTACTTTGCTCCGAAACAGTAGTTTGCAATGAAGTCTGTATATTATCCCCCTCGGTGCAATATTTGCACTGGGTTGTACTCTGATGTTTTTGCCTGCATTTACCATATACTAGTACTTAACTTTGTACCTGGAATTGCATGTACAAAATGCATTACATTCTTAACATTTGTATTTGAAACTGTACTACAACTTAACTCTGTACGTTGAATTGTATGTGCTAAAGCATTTACACAAGAATTTGTGTTACTGAAGTCTGAAACCGTACTGATAGAAGCCGATTCATTATGTGAATGCTTTGCTGTAGCCTGCTTCTGGGATTTAACCCTTTTGTGTTTAGAAATATTTAACATTCCTGAACTAATAACCTTTAAATTTAAATGAACATTTATTGAACACAGTTTTTTTAGAATGCTTTACCCAGTTTTTAACTTTAAACCAAACATTTACTGATGTCCTAACTGTAGAAGTATTACGTGGCATGTTTATACAACTGGTATGCAAATGAATTTTACTGATGTAGTTAAACTTCTTTGAGCTGTAAACTAAAAAGTGAGTATAAAGTCTTGCATAACTTTATGATTCTGGAAGAATGTGTCATATCTGCAGCTTTTTAATTTTTTTTTCTGGCTGTGTGATGTCACACTGAAAACTTGAAAGTTTGTAATGTATTGTATGTTCTGAATGAACACTGCTGAAGTCTGTTGATTTAGTGCTGGTCTATTGAAGTTCTTTGAGGCTTTTTCTGAGGTAAACACTGGTGCTGTGCAATTTAATAGCTGCAATTACTGTATGTAGAGGTCATTTGCTCTGTGTTCTGTATGAAGTTTACATCTAGAATATTAGAGTTTTACCAAAAGTCTGCTCTGTAATGAGAAACTGTAGTGCTGTAATTTCTGGCTTATTCTCTATGGAGTTTACAGTCTTAAGTTATGGAAAACCACTGGTGTGCTGTTGAAAAGTCTGTTATAAAACATTTGCTGTAGTTACTGATAAACTGGAAAAAGTGTTACTGTAAACTGTTAATGAAATCTTGAAGTTAAGCTGGATGCTGCACTAAAAACTGTACTTGAAAGGGTTTACTTACTACAGCTGTGTTTGTTGAAGTTCTGAAGAAGTGTTATGAATGAACACAGGTACATGTAGCGCTGATAAGGTTGCCTGGAATGAAACACTGTTGTTTTGTAGTTTGCTCTGTAGAACACATGTAGTTGAATGACACACTGCCATTCTGTAGATTTTTTTGTAGAAATCATGCAGCCTGACTGCTGATGCAAGGTTGCTATGGGGTTTTGGGACTACTGTTTTACCCCATTTATAGCATCTCTCCCTTGTAAGAACTGATGAGACTGTACTATACTGGAATTAACTGGAAACAACTGAAATGAGACTGGAATAAAAATCTTAATGTTAACTTCCCAAACTCATGCTGAACAGGTGCCAGTCTCTCCTTTATGGACCAAGTCTTGTGTACTTTCAGAATGAATTTTCCAAACACTGTAGTTCATTTAATATGGCTTTTTAGATGTTCACAATATCCAAATACTGTCTTCATTAACAATGCTAATAAAACAATAACAGTCTGTAGAAATGCTGGCATGCTTGTTAACAGTGCTGCTAAATATATTCAAAGTGTCTGCACGTACATTGATTGTCCTGAATAATGTAAACTGAAACAGTCTTTTATTTGACCCATCATCTGTACTCAGGCTCGAGTGTCTGTACATCTTTCTCTTGAGAAAGGAACATTTTATAAATGGCAAGATTGTACTTTTCCCATGAGAAAGAAACATTCTGTATTTTCTGCACATTTCATACCTATCTTTCCTTTCTAATAAATTTTCTCTGCAACTGAATGCATGTCTGACTCTATATTTTCAGGCCTTATTCTACCTAAATGTACTATTGTGAATTTATTGAAAATATCCTAACTCTAACACTTAGTACTGGTAGACTCTTATTCAAACTGGTTTGAGATCGATCTACTACCTAATCTAACTTCTACTACAGTCATTGTTTGTCTTTTCCCTGTAAGGGGTCTCCACAGCGGAACTCCGGTCCGCTAATGATTGGCAGTCTATTTTTATGGTGCCGAGTTGCCAGCCCAATGCACAACCTTCAGCAAAGGCACATCCATTCACGCATGTCTTTCGGAGGCCACTCTACCGTGGGGAGGACATGCAGACACCACACAGAAGGCACTCCAGCCGAGAATCAAACAGGAGAACCCCTTGCTGCGAGGCAACAACGCTACCGCTGTACCACTGCAGCTTTCATTACTAAGTTGAAATGTAATTTCTCAGTCCATGGCAGTCCACAGAAATTAATCTCTGACAATGGTATGCAATTCACCAGTCAATTGTTTTAGAAATTTGCCAGAGAATGGGACTTTGTACATGTTACTAGTAGTCCAGTATCCGCAAATGAATAGACTTGCTGAAACTGCAGTACAGAGTGCAAAGCAATTACTGGAAAAGTCAAAGCATGATAATACTGATTTTTTTTTTTTTAACTTACTCAATCTCAGAAACATACCACATGACAATATACTCGGCTCATCTGCTCAAGAGACTTCTATCTAGGCAAACCAGAACAACATTGCCCATCAGCTCTAGTTTAAGGCCTAAAGCTAAGAACAACCAAGCAATCAAAGCCCAGTTATCTAGAAAGCATTCTTTCTAAATGTCCAGCTATGACAAGTGGAGCAGTTTTCTTCATCCATTGAAAAAAAAAAAAAAAGAGACAGTGAGGATACAGACAGTGAAAGGTTTTGACCGGATTGGTCAAGTAATGAGTATTTGTGCATAGCCGAAATCCTATTTTGTCATATCTGAGGGTGTGTAGTACAGGAGAAATTGCAGACATCATCTTCCTGTAGCAAAACCAATATCACAGCATCATACCTGTGATAAAGACGAACTCTCAGAGCAATCCAGATGATATTCCTGTTCCAGAATGCATCTCGACTCCTGATACTGTTCCGGCTGATTCCAGTGTTCGTAAGATTGAATAGTCAGCAGAGACAATCCCAGTTGCTAAACCAGATCTCAAATTTTACGTCACACAATACGGTCACATTTCAAAGCCTAGTGTGAAATGTACAGCAACTTGGACACAGTTGTACATATGTACCTAGCTTTGTATAACTGCATGATGAAAATCATTTCTATGTAAATTGCATATTAATTTCAGTGACAATGTCGAACTAATTTTCTCAAAGAGGGTGGATCTTGAATAGTAGTTGTGTTGTACCTTCAAGAAGCATTTCCAAGATCTGTGTGTGCATATAAATACCAAGCACTTGTTAGCTTCAGTACCATTTTGAAGGTGCAGCCAGAATGTTAACATCCATGTGCATGACAGCTAATCTGTTTATAAGTTAAAGTTACTTAACCTCATTTATGATGTGTTTGCATACAATAAAGCTGCATTAACAAGAACCCACAATGCTAGCTTATTTTATCCTGACCTGGTGAGCGACAGTAGGTGCCTGGGGGATGTGGTTCATAAAGGTTACTATGAAATTATATTTTGTATAACCTTTGAGTGAATAGACAACAAGGGTATTGTGGTAGGACTGTGCTGGAATTCAGAAAACTTACCTCAAGCTACAAATGGTGTACACCTTGTGTTAACCTTTATGAATCCCCTCTCATCTATCTTCTATTTAACATTCTGGAACCTTGAAGATGCACCTGCCCCCCAAAGAAATATTTATACATTTCTTCTTCTTTTTAAATAACTGGGTTTTATTATTCTTCTGTGTTAATACATTTAGGGTTTATTCAACTAGAACAGAATCATCGTATCAAATTGAGAAGCTCTATTTGTCCTTCTAGGAGTTAGTAATTTCAGGTTTGACCGCAAAAGCATAAACGACAGATGCTTTATACCAGCCGGATTAAAACGTTAATCAATTTTATTAGGAGCACCAGTTGCAAAATAAAAGTGCACGGAATCGTCGCAGGTCCCCAAAGTACAGTTTTGCTACATTATTTTCATAAATGGTTCATTGCTTGCACACTGCAGTCATACATACTCTGCAGCCAAACTGTTTTTAAAACCAAAAGACATTGCAGAAAACGCATGACATGCTACAGGACATCTTCTATAAATAAACTGCAAAGAAATCCACTGAAAAACACAGTGAAAAAAAATCATTTCTGCACTAAAAGTTTGTCTGATGGTGAACATAAACCTAAACAGGATTCTACACCATTTAAAACATGCATTAATGTTTTTCAGTCTCTCTAAATAGGTCTCGGAGATCTGTCTTTTTCTCTCACTCCATTTTTAAAGCTAGCTCAAAATGATCCACGCTGAATACTGACTGTGTGTGTAGGGAACCTCACTTCATTACACAAGCTGAATGATAAACTAACTACAACACGCAAACAAAACACTGACTGTTGTCTACAGTCTTATGTGCAGTTTATGATCCTTCTGTCAATATTAGTGGCTATATGGAAAACACATTTACCTTTGATGGTGGAAGATCATACGGTTGTGGGTTCTATCCTAACACTAGGTGGTTGGATTAATGTTGGCAACTGCAGTGTGGTGCAAGTGAGGTAGCTTCACTCCTGAAGCACTGTTCTTCAGATGACATGTCAAAGCAAGACCCCATTTGCCCAAGTTGGTGATGGCTCAAGCGGTTCTAAAAGATCCCATAAAACAATTACAATGCAATTTGTCGAAAGGACATTACAAACTTTCACACCACATTCCATTAAAAAATTATATTAAAACTATGTGCAAGCATACACACACACACATATATACACACACACATATACACACACACACATATACACACACACACACATATACACACACACACACACACACACACACACACACAATCCCAAGAAAACTGCCACTTTACCAACTCCAAGATTGCACAACACTGGAGAAAAGGAAAAGTTCCTTGGCTTCAATGTTTGTCTGTCTTGCACTGCACTCTCTTCTCTCAGCACACTCAAGTACACATAAGCACATACATTCACACAAACCAAACACGTTACTCTGCATACACATATACACAACTCAACACACGCCAATCATAAAGCATGCAGGTGAAGAACTTCCCATTCACACAGTCCTCTGACACCTCCGCAGCTCAAACTACACCTTGTCTGCACTATACCTCCAAACCACACAATGTATCAATGAATCAGGAATCAACAAAACCAGTTGTCATGTCCCATCTCAATGGAACAATTGTCTCAATCAAATAAATCACAATCAGTGGCACTAAAAAAACAGCAGCAGTAAATGACTTATTACTTCACCAACAAAGCATATTCTTCACAAATCCTTTGACTTCATCCATCCATAACCCATTTTTCCCATGGATCAGGGTGCAATTTCAACAGTGACAATCACCTACAGCCAAAGTTAACCCATATTGTAAAATCCAAATATCTACCTAAACAAAAAAGTAATTAAAGTATAACCAATAACACAAAAAATAAAAAATCACAGACAAGCAGACAAATTTCTCCATCTGTGCAAATACCACTTCAAGTCACCCATGAAAAGAAAAAGTATGCCTAGAGGGAAAGACGGTCAACAAAATAAAACCAAGTATATTACACTTACTGTCAATAAAGTTTTGGTATACATTTTCAGAGTGCTAATGCTGGCAAAAGCAATATGTTTTTGAGCAGTCAGAGCTCAGAAAACCTTTAATGTGGTCAATGTTACTGTTTAAGGGTTCAAGAAAATTATCACTGAAAAGCACATCATAATCAGTTATTACTGTCAAAAACTAGTAACATATCCCAAATTCATTGAAAAGGGCTACAGTTTACCTGAAGAATGCCACGGAACACTTTAATAACAAGGGAGGCAAGTGTTTTATCAATTCCTTTACTTGAAGATGTTGTCTGTAACAAAGTACTACTTGTTCTCTACAACAGTATCTTGCAGACAGCCTCAGCAGGAGCTAGATTACAGTTGTCATTCACATCATCTAACACAGGTGTCCATACCTCTCAAGTGTACCTCATTACAAGGAACGTACCTCATCTGGTGTCTTAAAAAGTTCATATTCCTCAAAATTCCTCAATGTTCCACATTGAAAGATTCTGTCATACATTCAGTGTTAGGAATATGTTTTAGTGAAATCCATGGTAAATAGAAATTAATCATATCAATTCATTAAAATATCTTCTTTATAAGTAAAACCAACACGTTTTAACCATCCTATGGTCTTCCTAGTTAAAGTTGTTAGTAAGCCATTAGTATGTGTTCCACAGTTTGCCCATTTGTTCCACATTATGAGGGCTAGTGTTCCTCATTTTGGAGATGGAAGGTTGAGAGCTATGTAGGTGTCTCTTACAGGCAGCCCCTCAACTTTGAAGCACACTGAACATGGTAATGTGTCCTTCCCCCAGACTTTTTCAAGTAGATTCCAACTCAACCACCACCAGCTACGTACGCCCAGGTCTTGTAGAAAACCTCCACGGTCAGACACATACTTCCATAATACCTGAATTACTTTGTGAACCTTTCTCTGCCAATATGGAGAATCATAATCTAAGTCAAGCTTTGCACCGCCACCCAGCTTAAGAGTTATAAAATGAGATATTGTCTTTTCCAAGAAACAAATACCATATTATTATCCTGGCAATGCCAGAGTTTATCACTATATCTGGGTCAAAGTCCTTTGGAGAATCAGTCAAGATAACAATGCCGTAGCTACTAATGTTAAGCCTCTACTAAAAACAAAATATACCACAAGTCACTCAATAAAACGATGGTGAAGGGTAACATGATTACAAGAACAAGAGTAAATCATCATCTACCGTTATTTTGAGTACCTCTCAGAACTGAATCACATAATATGACATGCAGACACACACACAGACGCACAGACACACACAGACACAGACGTGTGCACGCATGCACACACACACCCCTCGCACACACACACACGCAGACACACACATTAGTCTCTACTCTCTGTATGCATGTTTGGTAGAATCACACTACAAATTCAGAGATGGGGTGCTTTTCATCTAATATGTTCTGAAATACTGTAGCAGAGCACCCTCTAGCCTTGGAAATATAGTCACGTTGTAATGGCTGTACAAACTGTGGACTGTACAGCATGTGTCTGCTTCACAAGACTTTCCAAGGTTTCTCTTCCTGCAGACACACAGAAGCATGTCTTCTCAGATCCACAAGGTATAAGATATCTCCCTTATTTATGGGTCTGAAGACAGAGGAAAACAACAGATTCCCCTGAATTAAGTCAGTACTGTGTCAGTTTTTGCACTCTCCCTGTGAAATACCAGTGCAAGATTGTATACTGCCTGTACCTATTCTGTATTTGAATTGTGTACAAGCATTTGGGTTGTGGCTAAAAAGGGTCCTTGGATCAGCCCATCCACTCAGTCAAAGGTTAGAGATAAATGATTACATAAATACATACATAAAAGGAGTGAATGCATAAATGTATGCATGCTTAAACACAACAGCCTGAAACTCTAGCACCCTCATAGGAAAAGAGTAGTCAATGGAACCAAGAGGGTGGGTACAAAAGTAGACTCTCAATAATCAGTTAAACGTCTAACAGATTCAATGGGTGACTGAGGAGTAATGAGAGGACCACTTTTTCTTCTTTAAATGGTCTAAAGGCTAGCACAGGTTTTCACAGAAGGCAAGACAATGTCACTCAGTATGCCTTTTTTTAAACAAGAAACATCTTCATTAAATTATCATTTATGACACAATCATGCATTTATGTAAATTAAAACAAACCACAATGACATAACCCCCAATGTAACCATTTTATATCACAAACCACAGTGACATAATCCTAGTTGCGAACATCATACATCACTTATAATCTCGACTACAAGGATGAAAATAATTTATTGTCACGCAGTAAAAGAGTAGATCACTGGTTATGTGCTTTCAACTGAAAACTCCAGTCTTCATCAGGTTCTGATGAAGACTGGAGTTTTCAGTTGAAAGCGCGCTTAACCAGTGATCTACTCTTTTATTGCGTGACAATAAATTATTTTCATCCTTGTGTACGAGCGGTATTTATCCTAGAGTCTGTACATCCACTTTGGTTCTATAGTCGGTGTTGTTCTTCTACTGGATTAATCACTTATAATCTACCCAATCATTGTCAGTCAAATACTACATTGCTCATTCAAGTCCTGCCTTCTTTAAAATCTCATTCCTCCCCTGTATGCACTGTTCCCACAATTCCCATTTTTCCTCATGTAATTTGCTCCTATCCTTTTTCTAAAGATCTCAATTCCAGTTTTTTTATCTCTTGTTACTATATTCACTACTTCTAATACATAGACTTTGATTTCCATTTTCTAGTAATTGCTTTTTTGGCAGCCACCATAATTAGACTCTGCAAGGACCTCCTCAGCTTAAACAAGCAAATAAGACTTCTTGTGAAGTCCTCCAAAGCAAGCTATGAATCTAAATTAGCGTATTCAACTAAGGGCAACCATAAGGCATTCTTTAGCTACATCTGTAACCTAAAAGAAAGGCCCAGACTTGTGCCAGACTGGTAGTTAATGATACCACGGTTTACTATCATATTTTCAAAGCTAACTCAGTCGACTGCACTTTTTCTGAACACGGAAATTCGAAAACGGTAATATTGAACACCAAAAGCCAACCTAGGAATGGGTTTTAACATGGGTCGAGATAGTGGAGAGGTTTGTAGTTTGGCAATAACAGCGAGCACCTATCTCAACCCATGTTAAAACCATTCCTAGGTTGGCTTATGGTGTTTGACATTACAGTTTTTGAATTTCCGTGTTCGACAAAAGTGCAGTCGACAGAGTTCGCTTCGAAAATATGACAGTAAACTGATACCACATATACTGAGCCTGTGGACATAGCTAACCCGTTTGCCAACAGGTTCTGTGAAAAAGTCACTCTCCTGTTCTGTGAAAACATCACTCTCCTGTCCCCACCACACATAGCCCATGACATCCCTACCACCTGTCTCCTACTTTGTATCTCTAAAGAGCAGGTCATAAACGCCCACTCTAAGGCCAAACACACAGCATCTATGGGACCGGATAACCTCCCAGGCTACATCGGCTCCACCAAGAATTAGCACCACCACTGGGCAGTCTTTTCAATCATAGCCTAAACACCAGCTTCATCCCAGCTGAATGGAAAATGGCCACCGTTATTCTCTTGCACAAAGGTGATGCTTGCACTGATCCCAAGAACTACAAACCTATAACCCTCACTAGCCTTATCTGCAAGACCGTGCAGCGAATCATCATGGACCTCATCAACAAAGATATAGGTAATCTCCAAACAGCTGACCCTACTCTATTTGGATTTGTTAGAGAGAGATCATGCTTGCGAAGCCTGGTGGACTTCAAGACAGTCACCAAGGCCCTGGACGAGGGGAAATCAGCGCATACAGCCTACCTAGATTTAGCCTAGGCTTTTGACACTATGCCCAACTCAGGCATCATTGAAAAGTTCACCCAGCTAGGTATCAACCCTTATATTATTATATAGGTTGCTAACTGGCTCACTGACAAAACAGTCAAAATAGGGGAATCCACCTCCAACAGCAGACCTATAACCAGTAGTGTTCCACAGGGATCTTTTCCTGGGAGCTCTACTGTTTGGAATTTATTTCTCTGAAGTACATGCAAAAATTAAAAGTCTTTGGTTGAAAAGTTTGCTGATGACTGCAAACTAGGAGCATCTCCAAATGATGTCAATATCATACAAGCGGGTCTTAAACAAATGATTGGTGCCAAAGTCATGGCCTTAAACTCAATGCAAAAAATGTATTATCATCCTTTTCAGTAAGAGCGATGCTCCTGCTAACTAAAACATCAACAGCAACACCATAAGTACGCACTCAGTGGTGAGACACTTAGCACACAGGTTGACAGCAACCTTACCTTTGATCACCATATCTCCACAGTGGTAAGAAGGGCATTCTATACTGCTCATCTCATAAGTAAGGGGATTGCCTCCAGAAAAAAGAAGTTATAACCTCCCTGTACTCTTCCCTCATCAGGCCAATAATTGAGTATACTTCTCCTTTTGGTATGTACCTTTCTAAGCACCTGCAGCAATTGGAGAGACCACAAAGGTTCCTCACAAGGAATATTCAAGGTCTTCAGCATCTGTCCTATGTGGATGGTCTGAAATCACTGTCACTTTATTCTGTTACATACATACTACTCAGAGGCAATCTCTGCCTTGCATACAAGGCAATCTATGACCCCACTTTATTGGAAATACTGCATATCCGTAAGTCAAATGGTACATGGGTTACTTGCTCTAAAGACCTTAAACTAGTCTGTGGCATTAATAGAACCTGCTGGAGGGACAGATTGGTCTCCCAGAGGTTATCACACCTTTGGAACAGACTCCCACTTCATGTCAAACAGAGTAACTCACTGACACACTTCAAAACACAATCTGGACAACTGGATGGGTAACTGCAAATTCACCCCAGGGGTTTCACCTGTGTCCCTCAGACAGAGGCAATAAGTGCTGATCATAGAAATAAGGGCAGAACTTGACTAGGCTTGCAATGACCCTAGGGCCATTAGCCTAGTAACTTCCTACTATGTGTAGGCCATTCCAATTCTGTATCACAGCTCAGAAAAATCATTTCCCTAGTTACACCAATTTGCTCACCCAGTATCTCCAGCAGAGTAGTCTGTAAAGTCTGCCAACTCGTTACACTCCCAGAAAATATGCTCCCAATTAACTCTTTCTTCCCAATCACACCTGAGGTAAAATTCTCTGGAGTCTACTTGGGGTAGAAAAAATATCTATGCAAAAATTTCCAAGTAAAAATCCTAAATCTTCTAGATTATGTTGTATATTTGGGAGACACACATATACCCCCTACATTGTTTTTGTCAACTGCTTATCTAATCTCTTCCCAATCCTTTCTAGCCTCCTCTGATTGTTTCTTATAGTTATCATGCAGTATTTTATATACTGTACTAATTATTCCTGTTTTAATGGCAGCTTCTGTTATAGATTCCATTAACAACTCTACCAGTGCTGTTCTTTCATTTAGGACCCCCGCCTATTTCTTTCTCGCTGCCTGTACTCCTATATCAATCCTTAATAGGGAAGGCAATCTCTGATCTGCAGTATCAATAAATTCTTGGTGTCTTCCCATTCTATTACCCTTTCTAGCTATTTGCTCCCAATACCATTGTCTGTTTTCTCCGATAAATTCCAGCCCCCTCTTACCCATTATCTGTATCCCTAATTGCAATCATCTCCATTGGCAGAATCTTTCTCCATTCCTATGTTGGGTTAGTTCTTAGACTATTTTCTGCTACTTTATAGACATAATATTCTGTACGATTATTGTTATTCTCCTTAAAGATCTGCATGCAAAATCCCAGTCTCTACTTGCTTCTTGAACTCCCCCCTCCATTTCATCACCATCCCTTTCCACTTTGAGTAATAGGTTTCTGCTTGTGCTGTGTATAGGAGCCTCAACTGTGTAGTTCTGAAATACCTTTTGAAAATTGGATATTCCCAATCTGACTTGTTCTATCAGAAGAGTCAGCTTATCCCACTTGAGTCTTGTTGTCTTCTCCTCCCAGGTAAAATACTCCAGCTCTTTATTACTATCCACAACTTCCACTGGTTGATAAAAATATGCCTGATCTGTTTATAAGACTAAAGGGACTAAAAACATTTTAACTGCTTGTATCTTACTATCCATATCCATGTAACAGAGCTTGCATTTTCTTATTTTTTGTATTATCTTTTGTTTAGTCTCTTCCCACATATCCTTAGTTGCTACACCAGAATAATTTTTAATCTATACTTCTAAATACTTCATTTTATCACGTCCCCATAAACATGGATATTGCTAAACCAATTCATATGTGGGTACATAAAACAAAGGCAATAGCGGTAAATTATCTTCACTAATGTTCTATCCCGAAAAGATGTAAAACGGTCTCAAAATGTTCCACAATATTGTAATGTCCCTTTCTTGTTTTTGTCAGGTATAAAATAATATCAGCTACAAATAGCCACATTTTCTTGACTACCATACCAATTATACCCTTAAGTTTCCGAGTCCCTTATTTTCTTGGCCAATGATTCTGCATATAAAGCAAATAAAGGGGAGAGAGGACACCCCCTGCCTGATTCCTCTACTCAAGTAGAATTTTATCAGAGAGGCCCCCATCCACTTTAATTCTCACTTCCTACATATATCCCCCTAATCAGCCTTACAATCTTAGCAGGGAATGCAAATGCTTCCATTGCCCTGCAATCAAGACTCATCAACAGTGGTATTTTCTTACAGTGAGTTTCCCTCTGGATCATCAATCTTCTGTTAATGTTGTCAAATGTTTGCCTCCCCACCATAAAACCACAACGATCTAGATCAATACTGGCATCACCTTTGCCATTCTTTTAGCCATGATAGAGATAAACACTTTATAATCCTGGCTTAGGATTTAAATGGGCCTGTATGAAGCTGGTTCAGATGGATCTTTACCCTCTTTAGGCATTACAGCTACCACCACTTTTTTCCAAGATATTGTTCCTTCTCCTCCTCTTAAAATAATGTTAAAACAAAACCTTCTAGATCTTTATCAAATTTTCCCTCCTAGCTTCCAAACTTCCACAGGAATGTTATCTATTCGTGGGGACTTTCTGTAGATTGGTTATACATCACCATTTTTATCTAGTCTCCTCCAATCCTAATGGTTAGTAACGGAGTCTCATTTACTTCTAACCTGGGGATATTTAATTCTTCCATAAACATTTACATTTGTGCATTTGCTTGATTTCTATATTTCTCTGCTTCATACAATCTTTCATAGAATTTCCAAAATATTTTAATACCTGTAGAGGATCTTGTTATCGGCTCCCTAAGCTTGGCGACAGCCCTTTTCACTTTCTGTTGCCAGAGTCATTGCGCTAAAGGATTTTGCGCTGTAGAGGTATTATCAAAAAAACTGTTGCTTAACAGCAATGTTTCTAAACTCATGCAGATTATCCAGGTAATCCCTTACTTTCTGTTTGGCATTCTGCAGTTGTTTCTTGTTCTGAGAGATTCCTCCTATTTTGCAATACATTAACATTTGTCACCCCCTCTAAATTCTTATTTCTTCTTAAACTTATTATGATTACTTCTTAATCATATCTCCCTTTCTTTTAATTCCACACTATTTTTAAACTCCACTTTAAATTTTATCCCACTTCCCAGCTAGAATTTAAGAAATTTCTATCTTGTTTACTAGCTCCTGATTAAATTTCCATTATCCATTCCTTAAATTCCTCACTTTTCAACAAATAGGTGGGAAAGCACCAGTGTCTCATTTTTATTTCATAACCCTGTGTTTTTTTATTTTAGTTACTATTGGTACATGATTGGAAATAGTTATTGGGTATGTATCAAGACCTTTAATTAAATGTACATGTTCCTGTGAAATGTGAATTCTGTCTAGCCTAGCCCAGGTTTTGTATCTTGTGGCATATGTAAAAATTCACTCTGAAGTCCTAGTACTGAATTCACATCTTCCAAGTCAAATATTTTCATAAACTTCAAGTGTCTACCCTCCTTTATTACACTTTCCCTTCTGGGGCCCCCAGACACATCTTTATTGCTGCAAATCAAATTCTAGTCCCCACCTACAAGTCATATTCCTTGCTGAAAGCTGATCATTTCTCCCAGAATTTTCTTACGCTCCAGTGTAGCAGTTTTCAGTGGAATATGGAACATGCCAGTGCAATCCTCCTCCCTTGCTAGTAGCACTTTAGTACTACAAATCTACCTTCATTGTCTTTTTTATCCTCTTCTATTCCTATTGGAGCTCTGCTTGCAATTGATATAATTACTCCTCTTTTCCTTTGCCCCAGGTATTCCACTGAATAACCATTCTGAAAGCCTTTCAAATTCACATCCAAGTATATCTTCTGTGACATAGTTATTTGCACTCTACATTTTTAATATAGTTCATTACTCTTTCTTTTTTGTATTTATCTAGGAGACCACTGACATTTAAAGACATTACAGAAAGCATGGTAGTCTTAAAAGTTGTTATTCCCACCTTTTATGTACATCTTTTTTGTTAAATGTCTAGTTCCAGCTTCTGTGTTTCTCACACTGTTTGGCAGGTTAATCGTTTATACAGTTGTTGCTTGTCATATCCATTTCAGCCTAAGTCACATCTTACAAAACCTCTTGTTTTACTGAAAGCCCTCAAAAACACCCCAATACCCCCTAAAACCTATTAACTTAATACTAACAAGCAAAACTATGTACATCTTCAAATAAGTTTTACCCTCTTAATAGGAACAAATGTTCTAAACCGACAGCCACACACATAGACTTGAGTTAACCTAAAAGAAAGGTTAGCATGGATAAAACGCATGGTGCAGCCTGTGCTTCTACCAAGTACTGTCTGGTTTTGTCTTGCATTTATAGCTCTCCCAGCAGGGAAAACGTGTAAATACTTTCAGAGAACATTATATCCTAGCCAATTTCTATGTTTTTCCAAGCAATTTCTCTTTATCAGATTGTAGCCAGTTTCTCTTTATCAGACTGTCTCCATGGAGATATGACGACCAGATACAGAATTACTAAGCATACATTTATTTGCTAGAAAAAAAGGCCTTATAATATTTAGTATTCTTTTCACATACTTGCTTTCTCTTAATACTTGTTGCTAGATCAAGCTAAGGGCCTTAATCATGTCATTCCTCTATGCAACTATGAGAAAGAACACATGGATTTTTCTTTTGCCATGGTCTTTTAACCAGACTTTTTTTTTTGCATTGGAGCTACATTTTTTAAAACTGAACAAGGAGAAAGAAAGAAAAAATAACAGAAGCACCTATTTACAATAGTATCCCTACTACACTTAAAAACAAGTGAGAACATTTTACTTTATAGCATGAAAAGAAGATCACACACTATAAAAACACTATTAAGAGAAAAAATTGTTTTACTTACAGTTAAGGTAGGGAAAGAGGAGGGAGAAAGCGAAGTATTTTTTCAATCATTAATGATATGAAGTATGACATATACTTCACAAGTCCAAAAAAGTCCAATTTTCTTGTTAGGTCATATTTTATAAATACAATTATTGCTTTGTAATCCCACATTTGTCAATGTCCAAGTTACTGGTTTTATTCCTGTTCATCTCCATCTCCCATATTCTGATTCTGCTTCATTTCCAACACGCTCTCAATTCTTCAAGTTAACTCTTGTGCTTCCTTCCTTCTCCCCAGCATTTCCCATTGAAACACTGGAAAAGGTTTCACTAGCACAGTCTTTCTGTGGGCTTTATTACCAGAACAATGAGCAGCAGAATCACCTTCTGTTTCACAGCTCACTTTTTGTTGGACACACTTTTGTATTTCCTCCTTAGCATGCACTTCCAACAAAAAATGATTTTGTTCCTCCAGGGAAGAATATTTCGAAGATAGCTGGGTACAGCAGTATAAATTTCATGCCGGAACCTCAACATTCCCTGAACAGTGGAACAAATTTACTCTTCTTCCTGGTGAAAAACGAGTAATCATACTCTTCTTCATGGTGTACGAGTAATCATTCTGCACAAACACTTTTAGTACTTTGTCCTGTCACAGTTTTGTCAGAATCAACTCCTTCTGCTGGTAGGACTGCAATGTTACTAATAAAGGTCTAGGTTGTCTTCTCATAGCCAGACAGTGGCTACACAATGTGCCCCTTTCAAATAACTCGTGCTGTGGAATACCAGTCCAGTTGCTGATTTGCGCTTTCATAAAATAGTCAGTTCCTTCCAGCTTCTCTGGTACAGCTGAAAATCTCAGGTTTTCCCGACTTGCTTTGTCCTCCAAATCATATCATTTTTTTGAAGCATCTCTTCTTGAGCAGTCTCATATTCAGCCAGTCTTTTCTTCATTTTGACCTCTGAATTTTGCAGTTTTATCACCTCATCTGAATATCTGTCTAAATCTGCTTTCATTTTTCCAGCCTTTGAGTTGATATAGTCCATCAGTGTTTCATTTATTTTAGTCACGTCTGTGGGCAGTTGCCTTATATTTTCCTCTAGGTTAATGGAAGTCATTTTGCAGAACAGCTGTACTTTTCCCAGTCAGTGTTTTTCCTCACATTTTGTAGCGGACTTTGCTTCAGGTCCTCTGCATTTCTTTTTTCCTGGCATCCAGACAGTGTACTTAACAAGCCAATTATGGAAATTTACCCAGAAACACAAAAGTCCCACTGGCCTTCTCTGTAGTTTCGATTTTCACACTGGGAGAGCTAGAATTAAGCGGTTACTCAATGTGCAGCCATCCTGGAAGTTCCCTAGTCACTCAGCAAGTCTTAGTGTACGACTAGTATAATCTAGTGTCCAACAAATGTAAAGGAAGCCAAGGGCATTTGGGAATTAAACTAGCAGCACCAGTCATCTTCCTTCACACCAGATGGAGAAATGCTTCCACTTCAATTAGTAGGGCTTCATACTACTGTTCTTCTCTGTTCTTTTACGGAACCTTAACGACTTCAGTGGAGAACAAATACACATTTTTGATAAAAATTCCAGTTTTCAGAATAATAAAGGACATCTAGCAGATGGCCATACTAGGCCTCCAGCTCCTTTAGGAGGAAGAAGCAGGGCTGCCTTGGCCTGAAAGGAACTATGAATTAGCAAGAGATCTCTCCCCCAACCCTTCTGTCCATTAGCATTTATAAGTACATTTTACTCAACAGAATGTGAAAACAATTGTACGGAGAGTCACAATTTCTCATCAGAAGTATTGTAGATTCTGGTATAGTAATAGTGGGAATCATTTTCTTATACAGCTGATGAAATACGGTTGACTTAAGCTGGCAGGGGCATTCATTTTACTGTATGGTTCAAGTCTTCTTCCACTTTACTTGATGTCACTTTACTTTCCTTAGAAAAGCAAAATCCCATTGTAATGCAACATCCAGCAGTTGTATGGCTACCCTGCAAAGAAATACATTTTTCGTTACCCATTGCTAATGTACACATGACTGTGGTATTGCATGTGACCACTTGCAATTCTAGAAGTAAACCATATCTGAAAAGTGGGAACCCTAGAAAAACCTTTAACATTTCTTTTAAAAATCTACCATTTCTCTTAGAAGGTCAAGACAACAGATGTGTTTCTCAGACATTAGGGGTGGCCTTCAGGGAAGGCTCAGCAGTAGACTGTTCATATTCAGTGTGACCACCGATGTCTACCATTATAACTTACTGACATAAGATATTACCAAGTCTATAGACTCCAGTAGTTAATCCTAAACTTCATGACTGAAACCTTATCAGAAACCAGAATACTGAAATTGTTAGATACTAGTCAGTGGGGGACAAAAAAAGTACTTTAACCAGCCACAAACACAGAGCTACCACATCATAAAATTAAAAAACAGCATCACAGGTATCCTCATTAGCAGTAAGTATAGATTTTGTTGAATAATGTTCAAGAATGATCACAGAAATGCATACATTTATGAAAGGATCAAATTAGTCTTTTCTTTGATTTATGGTCAATAAGAGAAGTCTACAAAATGGTATTACCTGCAAAGTGTTACTAACTAGTGACTGGAGTTCAAACTTGGGGTGTACCCAGGTATGGATAAACATGCATCTCTTGCAGCAACAGGGAGGACCCAGGCACATGGCTAACACCCTTGATCAGCCACCAGACCAACGAGAAGTACAAATTGAAAATGCTGCTTCCTTCCTGGATCTTGGGAAACTTTCTGTGGGAATGGAACACAAGTGCAGCAATATACATCATTCGTTTAGATATGTTTCGGCTATCCACACCCCTGAAAACAATGGCAAAATGGTCTAGAGCGGTATCAATCTTACTTTCCTGACCTTGAGGTACATACTTAAATTTCAGAAATCTGGCACCATTTTTCAGTGAGCCATTTTCTTTAGTACTAAGTAGGACATGAAGGAGAATTCTGTAACTTTAGAGCACTATCACCCTCTTTACCATCCAGCAGTGAACAGAAGCTAAAAAAGTGCTCTGATGACTATGGATTTTTTTTTAAGAGGGATAGGCAAACTAAACGTAAGAACAGCACTAAAGAAATGAAGTCAAGGAAAGCTGCCGGCTCACATGTGGTCATGGCCGATATGATCAAGAAGTTGGGTGAGTAACAGGAGAAATGCCATTTGAGGGTACTCAGTAGTACGGAGAGAAAGATATATTGCAGATGACTGGAGAGTAAGCATTTCAATGCCAGTGTACAAGAGCAAAAGGGACATTCACAAGTGTGGGAAGTAGAGAGATATCCAACTCCTTTCACACTGCATGAAAGTGCTAAACAGGTTGTTGTGTTGTGTCTTTTGTTTTTTCCCGGTTAGGAGTCGCCACAGCGAAAATCCGGTCTGCTAATGATTGGTAGTTGTTTTTTACGTGCTGAGTTACCAGCTCCGACTCACAACCTTCAAAAGTGCTAAAGAGGTTAATAAGCAAAATAGTGGAAAGTTACATGGGACTTGAGCAGTTCATATTCAGATCAGAATACAGCACAGCAGACTCCATGTTTCCAGTCAAGCAGATAGTGGAGAAAATGTCAGAGTTTGGTAGAGACAATAAGAGACCAAGTGGGCATTTCTAAACTTGAAGAAAGCATATGACAAGGTGCCAAGAAAGCTGATTTTGGCAGTCCTGTAATGGTTCAAAGTCTTGGATTAATTGGTAGAATTAGTGCAGGCTATGTGCAAAGAACAAGGACTCAAATAACAGTGTATTTGACTCCTCTCCACCTTCTCTCACACTAATGTTCTTTTGCCAAATTATCTCTGTTGCAAACTAAACATTTGACAAAATAATTTGTAAGTTTTCAAATGTTATTTGACAAACATTGAGTCGCAATTACATTGTATACAATGCTTAATTCTATGATCCATAGAATTTTGCTGACTCAGCTTTTCTGCTGTGTTACAGCATGTCCTTATGTGATTTTATGTGGTGCTTTTCTCCCTAGGCATCTGCTGAAAATGGGCAACTAGCCCAGTCCCGGATATACAAATGTTACACACATACATAAATAAAGTGCGTTTGGAATCACAGAGGGTTTAAAGTGGGAGGGCATCATGGTCAGCTCTGTGCACGCTGCTGTTTATACGAATGATGAAATAAATTAGCAAACAGGTCAAAGGTGGCCACTCCATCTGCTTTTGGCCTTATGAGCAAGTGTGGTGCATGTAGCCATTGCTACATGTTTGAGGGACCACATGTGCTTATTCCAAACCACCTCAGGGTTATTCCTTGCCATATACTTGCAACACCGCTGGGGTGGTTTATATGGCCCTTTGTTTTGCATGTCCTGGTTTTACACTAGAAAACAGAGATTAAAAGAATATATGAACATTTATATTCCATCAAAACTTGTGATGAAAATACTTTACTGAAACAGTCTAATTCTTGTAAGAATTTTAAAAAGTTTTTGTTTTTTGTATTGGAAAAGATCTTCCAGGATAGCAGGGGGGAGGGACTGCCTAGCTTCCTTACGCTATAGAGAATTATCAAGGAAAATCCTTTTAAACTCTGATGTTTTACTTGACTTGAATGATTTGTCTCTCTTGCTCCAGTTATGAACAGAAGGACTAATAGGTGGAAGTATTAACACTTACTCTCACATCTACATTTTTAAGCATATTTAGGCTTGTTTTACAGGGGATGTGTTGTATTCTGATGAAGTTCTTGCAACACAAACGAAAGAGCTAAATCATTAAATTTTGTCAAGTATGTCTTGAAGTGTTCTTCTATATTTAGTTTTTCTTTTGGAACCATTTGAAACCATGGAATGTTACCATGGAATGGAACCATAAAACATTTTTTTACTAAACCCCAATAAAACAAAGCTATTGTTCTTCTCCCAAACTCAGAACCCCCCCCAAACTATTTTCTATAACATCCAACAATGGGGCCAAAATCTCACCGGATAAATAAATCAAACTCCTGGGTGTCATAACTGACAACAACCTTAAGTTTGACATGCACATCAACCAAATTATCAAAACAGTTAATAAAAAAACTAGGCTCCCTATATAGGAATAAAGCTTTCCATACCCCTCTAAGTCTGCAATTGCCTGTACCCATCTCCTATTTACTTTACTATATGTCTCAACAATATTACAAACTTGAACAAAATGGAACTCAAACTCTCTAGCTGCTACAATCAAATTGCCAAGTTTGCCCCAGGTACCCCTTTACAGGACACACCACTGTCAAAACCTAAACCTCTTAGGTTGGCAGGAACTTCCTAAAATTAAATACAATCATCTTATTGTAGCTTTCAAGGTTATTAACCACCCAGATAAAACACCCTCCCTCAGAAACATTACTTATCCCTACACAAATGCCAGGCTGCTTCGATCCTCTACTAAACTTTTGATTCAGGCAGTTAAAGCCAACAACCAATATGGAGAATCCTTGTTTGCTAATTCAGTAGGCAGTCTGGAACATGCTTCCATCTGACCATACCCTGAACCCCTCCCTTAAGTCAATTAAAAAAAAAAATCTACTCAATTACTTTAAATCTCACTATGTCCCTGCACCAAACCAGACTATGACTACCCATAGTCTGCCTTCTCCAACTCCTATTTACAGGTATCATCCTGTTACAAGTAAAAGGTTTTAAGATAGTATCTGAAAGATATGAACATATGTCCTGTTTGTCAGTTGTATATATTGTGTGATATGTAAAACTGTAACAAGTTATGTACAGATTTCTGAATTGTGTAACTGCTTCTTGTTTATTATTCTTTATTATACTTCACTTGCTAGTATTTATTTATAATTCTTGGAGCTTTTCTCCCCGGGCCTCCTCTGAAAATGGACATGTATCCAGTCTGACTATCCCAGTCAACAAATGTAAAATAAATAAAAGTCCGATAGGGACAAGACCCATTTTCAGCAGAGGCCCAGGGAGAAAAGCTCCACATACAGAAATTATACGAAACTTGTACAATAAATTATACAAAAAATATACAAGACTTACAGTACACCAGAAGTTACGTTCTATGCTATTACAGTTGACATTTGTATGTATATGTATGATACAATCATCTGATATAATTCTTTATTGTAGTGTAGACATTGTAGTTAAAGCAAGCTAAGGAAGAGTTTGTAGGGGGGAACTTGATAGAAAAAGATGAGGTTAGAGATTATCTAGACACGAGAGAGAGCACAGACTATGAGGTGGTCAGGAAAGAAGAGCAAGTATGTCCAGAAGCTATTAAAACTAGTTAGCCAGGAGTAGTGCAGGAGCAAAATCAGGTGTCATTAAGATCATTTTTAAGAATCTTTTTGAATTGGTTGGTATTTGTGTTAGTTCTGATGCTGTGAAGTAGTGAATTCCACCTTGTTGCTACATAATGAGAAAATAGCTGAGTCCCCCTGCTGTATTAGTGGATCTGGACATGTGTAGTAGATTTACTTGTTGAGCGAAGACTTCGATTTGTGGTATGGGGCTGGAGAATATTTAGAAGGGCAGGGCTGTTTTCAGGTTGATATACTAGTTTGTGTGCCAAGGTTAATTGGTTACAGGATACAAGTTGTGGGAGTTCTAACCAGGAGACTTTCTTTAAAGGAGCGACAGGGGTGGGTATGATGTGGGCAGTCAGTTACAAATTTAGCTATTTTATTGCAGCGTTTCAAGTTTAATTAAAATCGGTCTTTTTAAGGCTGGTGAGAACTGCGTAAGCATACAGAAGATGGGATGTAGCAATGGCAACCCTAGAAGTGTTAGTTAGATACCTTTTATTTCTGTAAAGAGTACCCATTTTTTGTGAACTTTCTTAATTGTTTGTGCTCTACGTAGGTCAAATCTTAGGTTGTTATCTATTATTACTCCTAGTAGTTTTGTTCGTTTGTGAATCGGCATTCATTTTAGTATTATTCCTAGCTGTAATGTAGAGGTGCTGAGGGGCTGGGGGGGGGGGGGATCTTGTGGGTTGGAAGATCATGTTTTGTTTTATTGGGGTTGAGTATGACCTGATGGTTAGAGAGCCATAGCTCGGTATCCGAGAATAATTTTTGGGTTACATCATGGAGGTGTTGCAGGTTATTAGCGGCACATATAAAAGTGCTGTGTCATCTGCATATTGGATAATTGAAGCCAGTGGGGTACCAATATGGAAGTTGTTGAAGCCAGTGGGGTAGCAATATGGAAGTTGTTTGTAAAAATAGTGAAGGGTAGCAGCCCAAGAACTGAGCTTTCAGGTAATCCAAGTGTAACAGGAAGAGGGGAGGATAGGACATTAAGCCATTTTACAGATTGTAAAGAGTCCTGTAGATAACTTTGGAAACAGTGAAGTGCAGAGGGGCTGCGGTTCAATTTCGAGAGTGTATTTAATAGTGTGGGGTGGGAGACTATCAAAGGCCTTGGACAGGTCTAGAAAGACTACAGAGACTATTTTACCATTGTTTCGGAGTTAGTTGATGGTACTGGTGAAACTGAGAAGTGCAGTTGTGGTATTATGATGGGGCTTAAAACCATGCTGACATGTTGCTAGCATGTTGTTGAAGGTAAGATAATGAATCAGTTTGGAGTGGTTAGATCTTTTGAGGTGTTTAGATAGTGGAGAGAGAACAGCGGTCTGTAGCTGGTCAGCTTTGTGGAATTTCTGCCTTTGTGTAAGGAGATAATGTGTGCAATTTTCCATATTGCTGGGACATGTTGTTCTGCTATGGACCGGTTAATAAGGATAAACACTGGATAAGATTTGGTTTCAGCTGCTAGTTTTAAATATTCAGCTGGTAATTTGTCAACTGCTATTGAAGAGGGTTTGAGCTTTTTCAGTCGTTTCTTTATGGTAACTGTGGGAACAGGCTGAAAGGAGAAGGAGTTGGAGTTAATATAGAGAGGTTTTTGAAGGCTAGTGATTGTTCTGTGGAATTACTTTTAATTAGAGATAGTACACTTTCAGTGAAGTATTTATTGAATTCTTCTGCAACGGTGGCAGGAGAGTGTGGTAAGTTGGGGGAAGGGGTAGTGGAATCTCCTGGGTGGACAACGGCATTTATGGTATTCCAAAATTTTTGGGGATTATGCTGGTATTTATGCTGCAGGTTATAGCAGAAGTTCTTTTTATCTGGGTTGATTAGGTGTTTAGCCTTGCTTCCGATTTGCTAGAATGCAATGCGGTTGATTTGGGTTTTACAGGCGAGCCATGTTTGCCAAGCTTTGTCTCCATTTCCAAGGAGCATTCTGGCATCATTAGTTAGCCATGGTGTGTATGTGGCCTTAATATGAATTGACCTGTATTTAGAATTTCAAGGAAGGTACTGTTGAAATAATCTACTGCAGCATCATCAAGGGGCATTTTTTTAGTGGAGACCAGTTACATTTTTTAGGGTATTGATTTATATCTTGGGGGGGGGGGGGGGAGTTAATGATTTTTACTGCCGATTTGGCGGATGGTGGGGAGCTTGACAGTACTGATGTTTTTTCTCAATGGATAATTGGCATATAGTCACGAAGGCTGACGGGTAAGCAGCCATTAATCTGATAATTCTGAGGTTTGTTGGTTAGTGTCCAGTCTAATAAATTGGCAGTTGGAGTTTTTATCGAGCCATGTAGGAGCTTGAATGAGTTGTGTGAAGCCATAGAGGTCGATATGATTGCTAGGGTTATGTGAATTACAAGTTGTCCAGTCTATATTAAAGTCACCCATAATGACAAGTTTCTTGGGCTATGGAATTTGATATAGACTGGATGATGTGCTCTATAGTGGAGATGCTATTTCCAGGTGGGACATTAGTAGCTATAATGGATATGAATTTGCTTTGGTTAAGCTGAGGTTTAGTAGGTAGGATTTCTATGTTTTCGAGGTTATCTATATTAAGGCTTTGTAGTAAAAGTGTGAGACTGCGCTTAAATAAGATGGCTACCCCATCACCTCTTTTTATCTTCCGGTTTGCTCTAATAATGTTGTAACCAGGTGGTGTAATTTCGTTGCCAGTAACGTGTACTTTTAACCAGGTTTTTGTTAAAACAGCAATATTAGGATTATAATGGGATAGGGTGGCATGTAATGCTTGAACTTTGTTTACTATGCTTCGCAAGTTTAGATTTAGGATTAGCATTTTGGAGCCTTTTCATGACAGATTGGTTATATCTTGTATTTGAAGGGGTGGTGAGGAGGTATTCTGGGGGATCAAAATCAAAAATACAATTTAATGTTTAGACATTAGA
The DNA here is from genome assembly GCF_019279795.1 of Protopterus annectens. Lineage (NCBI taxonomy): Eukaryota > Metazoa > Chordata > Ceratodontiformes > Protopteridae > Protopterus > Protopterus annectens. The sequence continues at coordinate 873,094,913 of NC_056733.1, forward strand.
ATATATGTCACACTGACACTGTAGCGAACGCAACTTTAGATCGTAGCTAATCCTCTAAAAAAATATAATTTCTACAAGCAGCAGTGCTAAACATAATCCTCTCAGTTGTTATAATACACAAATTGATTTTTTTAAAAACTTATATTTACTTTATTTTGAATTTGTTACCTGGGACAGATCACTGATCCCAAAGGACTTATTTCAATAACAGCCCAGGAGAACCAAAAAAAAGCATCACAAACATAACACTGTAAACACAAAAGTCACAGAGTAAGACATGGAGAAAGTAGTAAAGTGAATAATACATACTTGAAAGGAGTGTGTCATAAGCAATTACAACAGCAATATATTGAATATTTGCCAGTAGAACAGAGTACATGTACTCATGCATTTCTGGTTAAGATCCAATGATAACAGGCTGACAAAAGTTGAAGATTAGGGGATATGGTGAGCACAGGGAGTGAGAGAGATCTCATTTTCAATTACCTTGAGACTTTGATGGGCTTTTAGTAGTGTGCAGAAGGATGACTGTAGGAGTAATGTTTACCACAGACGGGAAGAGAATCGCATACTTGATAACTGAGAAGCATAGTTAGTGCAGTGAAGTCTGGTTTGAGGGATTTGGAGAAGATAACTTGAGGTTAAGACCTCTTAGATTATATGACAGTGCATCCCAAATTAGTTGAGGCTAAGTGGGAGGGTGTCTCACTACAGATAAGCTTGAACAATTGTGAGGCCAGAAAAAAAAAAAAGTCAGAGCATTGTCTGACTAGAAGCCAGTTAGTTTTTTTGTAATACTTTACAGTGGTGGTTTTTTCATGGGAAGCAAGGACTGAATGATGGACATGTTTCTTTTAGAGGTTGCAGCAATAATAGGGAGTTCATATTCTAGTTGAGCAAGTAAAATGCCCTTACTTATGATATTCCTAGTGGATCCAGTGTGCGTTAACCAGATGGGAATGAACATTTAAAGAACTATTTAACCAAATACCAAAACTGTAGATTAGTAAGGGATTAATTAGTAAGGGACCGCCAAACCCTGGATCCGACCCAATCTGGCTTCATCAAGGCCAGACCCTGCTTGTTAAACCCTGGTGGATTTCTCAGAAAATGTGATCAGGGCCATTGACAAGGGCAAATCTGTGCACACAGCACACCTCGACTTGGCAAAGGCCTTTGGCACAATCCCATATTCACACACGAGAGATAAACTCAAATTGAATGTAAACCCCTTTTTGTAAGATGGGTTGCCAGCTGGCTCACAAACTGGTCACACACTATCAAAGTAGCAGACTCCATATCAAACAGCAGACCTGTCACCAAAGGGGTGCCACAGGATCAGTGCTGGGCCGCCTCCTGTTTAGTAGGGTATATACTTCTCAGAAGTTCAGGTCAAAACTAAAGGGCTGTGGTTGACCAAGTTTGTGAACAACTGTAAATTGGGTGCAATTGATGAATCCCCAAATGATGTCAGTATACTTCAGGAGGGTCTTACATAGACCATCGACTGGTGTCTTAGTCATGATCTCAAAATGAATGCAAAGAAATGCATCATCATTCTCTTTGGTAAAAACAATGTCTTTTCACACTATCAAATTAACAACAATATCCTATGTACCTATGAAGTGGTAAAAGATCTGAGATCACAAGTACACTATGACCTTAAATTTAACCACCACGTATCTACTGTAGTAAGGAAGGCTTTCTACATAGCATACTTGGATCAGCAAAGGCATCGCTTCTAGAGAAAAGGAGTTTATAACTCCTCTATTCTCATCACTAATCTGGCTCATAATCGAGTACAACACCCCTTTGGCATGTACCATACAAAAGCACCTGCAGCAAATGGAGAGACCTCAGAGGTTTCTAACCAAGATCATCAAGGGACTCCAGCACATGCCCTACAAAGACCAAATGAAGTCCTTGTCACACTATACTCAGTATCATATAGACTTCTTAGGGGAGACTTCTGCCTGGCTCACAGAGCAATCTCTAACCCAAACCGAGTGAATCTGCTGCACATTCGTACATCAAAACAGGACTAGAGCTACCCATTCCAGGGACCTAAATATGGCCTGCAACTTGAAGAGGACATGTTGGAGGGACAGATGTCTCCCAGTGACTGCCACATATTTGGAATAGGCGGCCATTTAAAGTAAAGCACAGCACCTCTATGACACTGTTCAAAAGGAACCTGGACGAATTTATGGAGCACAGTAAATTCTTACTGGGGATAGCACTCACAACCCTCCTGGACATGGCAGTCACAACTAAAAACAATCCTGGGTATTGACTAGAGTATCTATGGTATTACATTTGGATTAAAATGGCTAGGCTTGAAATGACCTCCTGGTCGATAGCCTAGCAACCTCCCATGATCCTATTAGAAGTAAAGCAATGTCTTTCGGCTTCACCTGTTGGCGGTCACCACAGCGGATCACAGGTCCACAGATTGGCAGTGGAGTTTTTATGGTGTCGAGTTCCCGGCCCACTACCCAACCTTTACAGAAAGCACACACACGTGCACCTACCTGTACGTCTTTAAAATTCACTCGACTGCAGGGAGGACAGGCAGACCCTGCACAGAAGGCACACCAGTCGAGAATAGATCCAGATTACCTCTTGCTGCGAGGCGATAGCACTAACCGCTGCACCACCATGGCCTATTAGAAGTGCTACTAATTTTTGCTGATACCAAAAAGTACTGTTTTTCTCTTTAGAGGACTCAAAGTAAATGGTTTCTCATTAATCCATTGAATAAGCTAGTGAGACTGTGTCTGCTATTTGAGATGAAGAGATGACTGGGGGGAGATCAGAATAAGACAATGTTCTCTATACAAAGCAAGTGTGGGACGTAGGGTAAATCTAGAGAGAGTTAATGTATCTTGTGAAAAACGGTGGGACCAGAACTGAAACTTTGGGGATGCCTTTAGCAGGGGGATTGAAGGCAAGTTTGAGGTGCTGAATTGGGCTAAAGTGGCAATTTGAGAGTTTCAGAACCAGGACAGAGCATCCTGGTTAATTCCCTATTTTATGGAGTGGTCTAGGATTATGGCATGATCCATAAGTCCAAAGGCATTGATGAGGTTGATAACTCCAATACATACATCCTTGTCCATTCCAAGAAGAATGTGATTTACAAGTATCCAAAAAGCAGTGAAGTGCCACGACTAGACCAGAAGACGCTACTTTTGTGAAACAAGGTAGTATTTGCTAATGTACTGAGCAACTTGTAGGTAGACAATTTCTAGACTTCTGCGTAAAATCTGGAGTAAACAAAAAGGCCATTACTGTGAGCGATTGGGTTTTTTTGGGCACAGGTTTGACAACAGCCTTTTTCCAGATACCAGGCGTAGTTCTCCACAAATATCAGATGTGTTGCAGTGGAGTTAAGATGTGGTCCCCACAGTTATAAAAGAAATAAAGTTCAAGAATGTCTTCGCTAAGAGGGCTATCAAATTTTATTTGTTTATGGAGAGGAAGAATGCCTTAGGATCTGACTGATTTTAAACCGAGTAGAAGTCTTCAAGGTGGTGGGGTGGGGTTGAAGAGGCAAGACGTATTTGGCTGGTTAATGGTTTGGGAATGCTGCTGAAATAAGAAAGGAAATCATTACCAGAGAGACGAATGCTTGATGAGGCCCCACTCTGCAGGATATTACACCACGCAAGTCAAATGATTTCTTTCCAGACGTTCTTAGGAACCTTATCAAATGACTTTTTACACTGACACATTGCTTGTTTGGCAAGATTACATCATTTGGTATAGTTTTTGTCTAGTTAACATTATGGGTCAAGGTTTCCATGAATGTCGGACATTATCTCCTAGCTTAAGGACAGGTTTAAGATGAGGTGTTAACTGGCTGTTTGTCTTGGGTTTGTATAGTGTTTGAACTGGAGGGAAGCAGTTGAAGGTCTGCAAGTGCTGTAGTTCTGCACATACGTCAGGGTCAGTAGACATAAAGACAAAAGAACAATCCATGGAGAAGAGTGCATTCTTATTGTTAATGTTTTGAGACTTCGTTTGGAATGATACAAGTTTAGTGGGATTTTTCACAGGGATTATGGCTACAGAAATTAATGGGGCAGTGACTGCTGTAGACTGACCAGTGTATGGATGCATCAGTGGTAAGAGATTGTTTACTTGTGGCTACTTGATCAACGAAGGAGTGATAAGAAGAACTGAAGTTGGACAAGTGGGCTACGTAACTAGCTAGGTGAGGTTGAAGTCATTAAGAGGAGTCATCAGGTTACTACAGGTTAAGATTGACGTCACCAAGTATATTATGATGTCCTTGAAATGGAAAAGTCAGATATTAAGCTGAAGTGGACAGGCAAGCTATTGCAAGGTGCAGGACAGTATACCTGGGCAAGGCGATTAAAAGGAGTAGCAAGCTCAGAGAGAAGTTTCAGCTTTTGTTCCCATGAGTGAACAGCTGAATACTTAAGTGTGATTTAAACAGAAGGGCCCCCTTGTTTGTTAAAGCTGAAAAACAACAACACAAAAATGGTTGTAGTCTGGTAAGAAATGGTGTATAGTATGTAATACAGTGAGGATATAAATCTGGTCAGCTTCATTTCTTATACTTTGAGCAGTTTAAGAAAGATGAGGTGGCCCTGGGCACGACTTGATATTACTTCATAGAAACAGGAGGGGTATAATTGGGGTGAATTTGTAGAGAAGCTTGGGCCGGTACAAGATATATATATATATATATATATATATATATATATATATATATATATATATTAGATATACATTACACATACACGACTCGTGATTGTAGACGTTTGGAGTAACTGTAAGAACATGTACTGGAGGAAGATGTTGTGAGGTTAATATTATATATATATATATATATATATATAGAATATATATATATATATATATATATATATATATATATATATATATATATATATATATATATATATATATATATATATATAAATAACACACACACACACACACACGACTCATGATTGTAGACATTTGGAGTAAGTGTAAGAACAAGTACTGGAGGAAGATGTTGTAAGGTTAATATATATATATATATATATATATATATATATATATATATATATATATATATATATATTACACACACACGACTTGTGATTGTAGACGTTTGGAGTAACTGTAGGAACGTGAAATGGAGGAAGATGTTGTGAGGTTAATATTATATATATATATATATATATATATATATATATATATATATATATATATATATATATATATATATATATTTTACACACACACACACACACACACACACACACACACACACACACACACACACACACACACACACACACACACACACACACACACACACACACACACACACACACACACACACACACACACACACACACGACTCGTGATTGTAGACGTTTGGAGTAACTGTAACAACGTGTACTGGAGGAAGATATTGTGAGGTTAATATTATGAGGTGTAAGTAGGATGTAGTAGACAAGGACATGAATGAGATATGGGAGAAGGAAAGGTGGGGAGTGTCAGGAGCACAGATGACATAGTGTATTGGATGACAAACTAGTACATGGGAGTAGTAGGAAAAGATAGTGGGGGGGGTGACCGTGTCAGCTTGCAGCAAGATAATGGAAGGGTACATAAATATAATGTACTGTTAAGCAAGTATGTGGGATGATTGTCAAAGATGATGAAAGAGAAGGTAGGTTGATAGTTTCCAGTGAAGGTGCAGATTTTAGGTGGGTGGTGGTTGTCATTTGTATGCGAGAGGGGTAATGCATGAATCTGCTTTTAACAGGCAATTATTGTTGTGTCTTACGGCTTTTCCCGGTTAGGGGTCACCACAGCGGAACTCCAGTCTGCTAATGATTGGCAGTAGATTTTTTTACGTGCCGAGTTGCCAGCCCTGACACACAACCTTCAACGAAGGTACGCCCATTCACGCATGTCTCGACACAGAAGACGCTTTAGCTGAGAATCGAACAGGACAACGTCTTACAGGGAGGCGACAACGCTACCATAGCACCACCACCATAAGAGGCAATTATGATGGTGGCAAATGTCGGCATGGTCAGAAGAGAATAAATTTAGCACTGGGGTGGGGTGGAATGAAATACACAGAACAGCCTACAGCAGTGGTCAATTAGTGCAAGCGTTTGTACAATAACATCACCTGCCAGTAGAAGCAGCAATAGTAAGTGTGGACAACTAAAAGCCCCAAGCAGAAGTGTTTTAAACGTGCTAATGCAAGTAGAGGATCCCTACCAAGAAAATGTAAGAACATTAGAATTTCTGCCAAATGTTCCCTTCCTACTAAAGTCACTAATCTAAACATTTGTAAGCAAAAAAAGTCTACTGTATGTGAAACTGTTTTAAATTACAGAATCGCTGGATTAGCGAGTACCCAAGTCAAACGTCTTATCAGATCCACTATTTTCTAATGAAGTACTGAACTGGAGGCATGTAGGAGAACCAATATGTCGACTCTGCCATGCTTTCCTTCATTAAAGCACCGGTGTGATAACAGAGATCCATCATCCACAACCTTGCTCTTCTTTCTCTACATGCTCTCATTTTACAAGCAGAGAAAAAAATAAGAGGAAAACAGATAAATCAGTTGGGTGCATTCCTTTTATTAACCTTGCAAGTATTTTCTTTTATTAAACTCACAAGTATATTATCTATTACAGGTATTTCAAACATACCGATCCTCAGTACTCATGCTTCCCCATCCCCAGTTACACGATACCATACAGCTACTATTCTATGTATCATTCAGCAACCATAGTACCTTCAAAACAGGTCTGTTGACGGTATACAACCTCTTTGCACAGCTCTGCTCTAACGAACATTAGTATTCAAGGCAGGTCCAATGGTGTCAGAGGGTGATGAGAGGAGCTTTTTCTGCATTGCCGAAATTACAAAAAGGTGTTGTTCTTGGTTATTTAACCAATTTGACTACATAGTACACTCGTACCACCTCTCTTGGTACCCGAAAGTGGGAACTTTCTAGAACAAGAAAGTATATTTATTAGTAACTTGATTTTATTTATCCTTAAGTATTTAAGTGGGGTTCTGATATGTACTGGATGACTGTGGATATAGTCAGTTCATACACCAATAATGAACAAAATTTATTTTGAGACAGAGGACAGTTATTGGATGAGGTCACTAAATTAGCACAATTCTGTTTGAAAGAACAGCCTTACTACTGATGGTATTATTTATAACTAATTCAAACAATCAGCTATGTACGTCGCTTCCCTCATACTAAATGTGCTTACTGGCATTTAAGAGACTGCGTACTTATATACACAAGGGTTTTAGGGACCACACATTCTATTATTTTCATTTAATTGATGACATTTTGGGGGCACTCAAAAACTATATATTTTTTTAGTTAGATCTTGTTACTAATAGAGTTGGCTTTATATTTACTCTCACTACCTACACAGATGTATTCTTAAGGAGGGGAAGGAAATTCTCACTAGTTTATACAGAAAACCCATTTTCAATAGGGCTGGTTTCAGACAACTCGCTGACGCCCTGTTCTTGTGAAAAAGCTTTAAACTTCTTATGGTGAATAGCAAATGGCCAGGAAAACCGGTAGTAAGTGGACTTTTTTTTTTTTTTTTTTTTAAGTGAAGCAACAGAAATTAGATTTTTTTCCCTAGAGGTCATGATAGGAGACAGAGTTTAATTGGGAAACTGGGGAAAGTACAGTTGTGTACACTTACCATAAATGTAGATGTTAGAGTGTCTTCACTGTTGCAGTCATCACTGTAGGGTTCTTCCTGCCGGCAGGCAGTCCTCGGTCGGCCAGAATCCCAAAGTCTGAGTCCGGTGTCGGCTGTTCAGTCATGCTCCCTGACGTCAGAGCGTGGAGTACAAAGCTGCCAGCCGACGCCATGTTCTCCAGTTTTTCTTGCCCTAGATGTCAGGTGCCTAAAAATGAAGGCCAATAGTAAAAACCAAAAAAATAACATACCACAAACCCCATAACCTGTAGCAAATACACCTCAGAAGAAGGGCAAGCACACTAGTGTAAGTATAAGAGGGGACAGGAGGGAGGGTAACCCAGACTGCAACAGTGAAGACACTCGAACATCTACATTTATGTTAAGTGTACACAACTGTACTATGTTCATCGTGTTTCACTGTTGCAGTCATCACTGTAGGGTTGAATCCCAAAGCTGAGATAAGGGGTGGTAGTTATAGAGAAGAAGAGGCAGCTAGAAGGCCCTGCAAGACTGCAGAAGCAAAGCCTGCCCTAGACTTAGAGTAAAGAGGGAGATTATAGTGCTTAGAGAAAGTATGCACTGAACTCCAAGTTGCAGCTTCCAAAATATCTTTGGTAGGTACTCCCCTGAGAAAGGCAGCTGAAGTAGCAGCAGCTCTGGTAGAGTGAGTCCTAACTTTTCTTGGGATTTGCTTTCCATTATGAGAGTAAAAAAATCTAATTCCATGCGCAGTCCATTTAGAAATGGTCTGTTTTGAAATGGCTTTGCCTTGGGAGTTTGTTGCATAAGAAACAAACAGTTGTTCTATTTTCCTGATATCCTTGGTTCTGTCCAGGTAGAAACAAAGTTGTCCGTGTACATCCAAGGAATGCAAGATCCTTTCCCCCTTATTTTGTGGATTAGTGAAAAATGTTGGCAGGGGTTTGATTTAAAGCCACTTTGGAAACCACTTTAGGCATGAAAGTTGGATTAGTCCTTAAAGACACCCTATCTTGGTGAAAAATAAGGTAAGGTTCCACAGCCATGAGTGCTTGCAACTCCGAGACTCTCCTGGCTGAAGTCAAAGCCAGAAGGATAGCTGTTTTCCATGATAAATACTTAATATCAGTTGTGGCAACAGGCTCAAAAGGAGGCAGAGTGAGTTTTTCCAGAACATAGTGGAGGTCCCAGGCAGGTATGGGTGGTGTCCCTAGGGGGCCTTAAATTCTTTGCTCCTCGGAGATATTGTTTCAGAAGAGGATGCGAAAAGATTGGAGGGTCTGTATTGTAATGTGCAGAGATAGCTGAGGCATGAATTTTTATGGAGGAGAAGGATAAACCCTTATGTAGCATGTCTGTAAGGTAAAGCAATATCAGAGGGATATTAGGAATGAGAGGATCCGAATCCTGAGCATGCATCCAGGTGCAAAATCTCTTCCATTTGCCTGCATATGATTTTCTAGTGCTAGGCTGCCTGCATATGGATTTTCTAGTGCTAGGCTGTCTGGCTTCTAAGATAACATCCATGACCTTTTTGGGAAGGGAAGGACTAATCACAGACCCTGAATTCGCCAGGCTGCGGGTTTTGATATGAGAGTGCAGAACCTGGCCCTGGTGTTGGGACAAAAGATTGGGAATCTGAAGCAAAATCCAAGGAGACTCCTGGGATAGATTCTTCAGTGTTGAGTACCAGAATTGACGAGGCCAATTTGGGGCCAGTAGAATCATCATCTTGGGCTTGTCCTGCTTCATCTTTAATAATACCCATGGTAGAAGAGGTAGTGGTGGAAAAGCATACCCCTTGAGGTTTTTCCAAATGAATGATAGTGCATCCACTTTCCTTGCTACCTTGTGAGAATTCCTTGTGCAAAAATTCTGTAACTGGTGGATGAGGGGGGTTGCAAAGAGATCTATGTCCGGGCAGCCCCAGGCTTCTGTAATCGTCTTGAATATGTGGGTGTCTAGCATCCACTCGTGTGGGTCTGACAGTTTCCTGCTCAGGCTGTCTGCCAAAGTATTTTGTTTCCCTGGCAGGAACTGAGCTTGTAGATCCACTTTGCAAGCTAGTGCTGTGTTCCATAGAGTCATGGGCAGTCTAGAAAGGGGGTAAGAATGTGAGCCCCCCTGCTTGTTTATGTACCACATAACTGTGTTGTTGTCTGTTCGTATCAGTAGTTGTCCTGGTTGTAGAAGATCCCTGAAAGCCAGGAGGGCATTCTGTACAGCTAACATCTCTTTTAAATTGATATGTAGGTGCTTCTGATCCTCTGTCCAAAAACCTTGCAGACCCTTTCCTTGCAAGTGGGCTCCCCATGTGTAATCAGAGGCGTCCGTGGTTAACACTTGGCTGGCTGGAGGTAGACTGAAGGCTTTGCCTTTGTTGTGAAGACATGCCATGGTCCACCAATGGAATTCCTTTTGTAGGCAAGGCAAGACAGCAATCTGTGTGTCCAGACTGTGACAATGCTGTGACCATACGCTTTTTAGGTACCATTGTATTTTTCTCATGTGTAGTCTTGCATTTGGTATGAGAAGGATGCAGGAGGCCATGTACCCAAAGCCTGCAGGAATTTCCTTGCAGTAAGCTGAGTTATAGAAGCCAAGGTTTTGAAAGTGGAAGCCAGCTGTAGTTGTTTTTCGGATGTCAGGAATGCCATCTGGGTTGTTGTGTTTAAAAGAGCACCCAGAAAAGTTATCTGTTGTGTGGGGGTCAAATTTGACTTTATGTTCACAGTGAATCCCAGAAACTTGAGAAGATTTTGAACAAATTGCAGGTGCTGGAGTAAAACATCCTTGCTGTCTGCTTGAATAAGGCAGTCGTCCAGATAAGGGTAAATTTGAATACCCTTGAGTCTGCAATAAGCTACTACTGGTGCCAGGCACTTGGAAGACCCTGGGCGCAGTAGACAAGCCAAAGGGCAGTGCAGAGAATTGGTAATGTTTCGAGCCGGCCTTGAACCAGAGGTATTTTCTGCACTCCTGTCTGATAGGGATGTGTAGGTAAGCTTCCTTTAAATCCAGTGTCACCATCCATGCATTTTTGCTCAACATTGGCAGGAGTTACTGCAGAGTAAGCATTTTGAACTTTGGTATGTCCAGGAAAGTATTTAAGACTGACAGATCCAGGATGGGTCTCCATGAATTTTGCTTTCTGGGAACTATAAAGAGCCTTGAGTAAAAGCCTTGCCCAGTCTCTGATTGTGGAACCAGTTCTATGGCCCTCATAGCCATGAGGGATTCCACCTGGTTTAATGCCTCGGACCATTGCTGTTTTGGTAGATCTGGCCAACCATGTGGTCTTGGCAAGGTGTGAAAGTGGAATTTGTAACCTCTTGAAACTACATCCAGAACCCACTTGTCTTGGGTTATGCAAGTCCAATTTTGTTGAAAAAGAGAGAGTTTTCCTCCTAGAGGGGCATCCAGGAGAGAAGTTCCTGGAACCATGCAGGGGGAGTCATTGAGCCCGTTTTCTGTAAGATTGAGGTCTGTCCTCTCCACCCCTGGAGGTGCAAGCACTCCATTGTCTAGGTCTGTGTTTGAGGCCTCCCACTGGTGCGCCTATATCTACCCCTCTGAGACCTGTCCGAGTTGGGAAAAGACCAATTTTTTGTAGGCCAATTTCTGCTAAATCTAGGGGGCTGAACTTGTAAGAAATCCTTAACTGTTTGCATGGATTTTGCCTTATCCTCCATTTTCTTTATCACCTCTTCAGCCTTAGGCCCAAACAAAACATTATGCTGAACAGGAGCATCCAGTAACTTTGCTTTCACTTGATCAGGTAAATTTTGTTCCTTTAACCAAGCATGTCTTCTAATGACTGTGCCAGAGGCAGCCGCCCTGCAAGAAGCCTCCAAGGCATCAAAACCAGTGTAAACCATGCTTCCCCACTTGTTCAGTAGCATGCATCAAATCATGTAATTCCTTGTTATCTGCACATGTAGAAATGGTATCTAACTTTTGTTTCATAACAGACAGTAGAAATTGCTGATATTTTAGCATGTGAAATTGGCAATTTAAAGCCCTAATCGATAAAGTAGCAGAAGTATACACTTTTTTGTCCCATCTCTCCAAAGCTCTGGAATCCTTATCTGTCAGAATAGGATTTTTAGCAGAGGCAGCCTTAACCCCCTTAGGACCCTGAGAAATGGTTTCTGGATCAGCAGTAGGTTTTTGTAAAGGAACTGGTGGGAGTCAGGGACCCTGTAATATCCGTCGGGCTTAGCAGGGGCTGGAGGAAAGGAGTCAGGAGTTAAATTAGCCTCAAAAAAGGCATCATCCACAATATCCAAAATAGGAGGAGGAATAGCCAGGGGTCTATGTTGGGGAAGAAGAAGGAAATCCCTGAGCCTTCTCTTAGATTCAGAGTACTCCTGTCCCTCCCAGTGAAAATGTTCCCTCATGTCATGTAAAGTTTCCCTAAAAGAAAAATCCTCAGGGGGAGAAGCTGAAGGAATAGATTCCTCAACATCAGAATCCTCATAAGGAGGGAAAGAATATTCCTGCTCAGAGGAAGACACTGAAGAAATAGATGCATTAAGTTTTTTATAATAACATTAGAAATTGTTTGTATTTTAATCAGCGTAATAGCAGGAAGTGACCTCAGTGTCTATGATAGGAAATAGTATTTAAATGTATTAACTGTGAATATATGTTGTAATGGCCTGAGGAAGCCTACGGGTGAAAGCGCTAGCCAAGTTTTACAAAATAAATATTTGAGCAATATAGAACGAGTGCTCTCTTGTTTTATCCATAGTGAAGTGAAAACTGCTGTTGGATTATACTATCGTTGCGCCGAAGGGCAGTTGACGTTGCTAGCTACATTCATTTAAAGCGTTTTTAATAATCTATTTATAATGATGTAAAGTAGCTGTGAATTATACTAATGTTGTGCTGAAAGGCAGCAGAGGGTAACTACAACGCTTTAACTACGACTATACATACTTTGGAATACTTTACTCGCTTGGAATTCTATGCGAGTGACTGACATTTGCCATTGTACCTACCCGAATCTGCATTATCTCTACAGGGCAAGGTACCAACGAAGCAGTAACAGTTTTTTATATTTTATTTTTCTTATAAATTGTAGAATTAGATGAGGCTATAAACAAAACCAAATTCTGACTCAGCTAAAGGTTGCAAAGAAATATTTTTTAACACATTATAACTTGGGTTATGTTACTCATCAGCCCTTGCATAATTTTAAATGTATATATTGTCTTTTTTGTACATATATAGACAAGATAGAGTGTAACTTGTGAAACAGAGGTTGTGATTTGGTATTCTTTGGTGCTCCTACACTCTGTTATATAGATGAAACTAAAAGGATGTTTTATAGACTGAGGGATCAATTAATTCCAGGAAGATCCTAATTGGTCAAGTTGCAGTAAAGTTTAAAAATATGTCATTAAGATGAAGCAGCCTTACGTAAGGCTAGCATCTTAGAACAAGTATATACTACTGATAGGAAGGGAAGTGATTTAAAAAGACACAACTTTAGACAGAATATATACTTAAGCTTGGGCTTTGAAACCAACACAGTTACATCAGGAAGTGAACCAGGGCACAATGACTTAACTGGGTGTTTATGTCACAATATGTATGTTTAAAAATGGTGCTTTTTAATTAATAAATTTAGATCCCACTGAAGGCTCTTGCTTTATACCATTTTTATTTCAATAATTCTGGCTATATTACATTTGTCAAATACAACACCCTTAAAGCCTAAATATAGCCATACATGAAACTTAAGACAGACATTCAGGGGGATGCTAATTAAATTACAGTATTAACAACTGCGTATTAACTTTCTGATTGCAATCTGTATAAAAAAATGCTCTTTAAACTTCACAGCCATGTCTTACATTAAAAACTTTAGTTCTAAAATCTTCATGCAGTGGACATAAGCCTTTAATTCTGCATCTCCACAAAGCGGATATAGACCTTTAATCCTGCACCTCCATGCAGTAGACATAAAGCTTTAATAACTTATCTCCACCCAACAGTGTAAGCCTTTACTCCCGCATCTCCATACAGTGGGGGTAAGCCTTTATCCTGCATCTCCATACAGTGGGTGTAAGCATTTACTCCTGCATTTCCACACAGTGGGCATAAACCTTTAATCCTGCATATCCATGCCTTTAATCCCAACAACACTGTCTTACTGCAAAAGACATGGACCTCATCACAGATGATACCACACACATATTAAACCATGAAAATCAATGACTTTTCAATGTTTAGTGTGCTCACACAATCAAATATTTACAGTTAAAACCCATTTAAATAAAATGACATCACAACAGGTTCAATTTCATGTGTATAAAGTTTAACAATGATGAATGTGTATCTACAAATTGAAATACGTATCCACACAATTAATAATTGCGTATTTCCATATACAGTACTTATTCATTCATGTTTGTTCCACACACATCCTAAACATGAAAGTCCTTAACGAAATACAACATCCTTAGCCTGTTTACTGTAACATCCCCATCTTAACTACTATATCGCATCAACAGAGCTTGGTACAATCACCTCAAAAGTTTGACTGCAATTTAGAATGAATGCTGCCATCATTTTATACCATTTTAAAAGTTCCTTACAAAGGATGTAAACACTCAACCACCATAGTATAGGTTTCCAATACAAAATTATTACAATTACATTTTCAGCAAATATCTGAACCTCACCAGCCTTGGACATTTTCTGAGTATAAGAACATAGCGATGATCATTGTTTTAACTTCCTATAAAAACAAATTCTTATAGGAGACATAAATAGCATTACATCAGTGGTTTACCCAAGTCAGAGGCTACAAACATGCCCCATCATAAGTATCCCATGTACATTTACAACTTTAATCACTTTTGCCACAAGTTGATTAGAGTCAATATAATTTCTGCATAATTAACCCACCAGCTCTTTCCATAACATTTTAAAACAGCAGGATGCTGTTACAGTGTTCATACAGCAACTCAGGAATATCAGTGCCACTTGCCTCCGGTTGACTAGCAATACCAGTTAACAGTTCAGTTAGATGCCATAAGTAATGCTTAACATACAGTCTTGGAATATAAAGTCACAGAATCACCTTCATCTGTTCACAACTGTCACATCAGGGCATAACCATGCATTCAAATCTCATTTCCATTTCTTCCTTTAAAACTACTTCTGTACTTTTACCAAATCCATTGCCCTCATGATATCCATAATATTAATGTCAACACTACACTCACTCTTAAGAAAGCAACTTTTATTTAAATGAGATCACTAAATAACAATTGGTGATCAGATACCAGAGGAGACATCCAACCAGATGAAGCACAGAGAGCTCTCTCTAGGGTCACTCCTGATCTTAATCCTTAACCTACTAGAACTTTCTTTACACCCTGTTTAATGCATACAATAAATAAATAAATAAATAATAAAAGTAATACTGTTCTTACGGATAAGTGAGCATTCACAAGTTCATAGTATCCTAGGCAAATGAAAGTTCACTCCAGTGTCAAAGAAGGCAACACAAGTTAGAAAGGGGACAATTTGAGGCTCCCAATCCAATTATCTAGGTCTACCATGAAGGTAGCAGAGGGGTTATCCTGACAGACATGTCCCAAAAGTTTGCTTCAGAGGTGGGAGATACCTTAGGTTATGAATCTGTCATATCAACAATTATTTGTTGAAGATTTAGTTCCTTGACTATTTGAAGAACCATTTGCTCTGCAAAGGAACAGGTTGTTAAGGAGAATAAAATCTTTCATCTCTAGTAGTATACAACAGACCAAGTATTAGGACAGGACTGTTATCCTGTCCAGATAAACGAGGGTCTTGAGGTCCTTTATCATTTTAGTTTGAAATCTCTGAAGTCTCTCAACGTCAGTGCAATGCCCAGGCAAATAAATGCTAAAAGGGGCATTATATTCAATAATGGATCTGATGAGATACGAGTAAAAGAGATTAGATGGACCAGATAGAAGGCTTTCCAAATTACTATTCCACTTGGGGGGGGGGGTGCACTGGTGAATTTTGATAAACAGGAAAGCAGGACATAAAACATTCCAACATCAGTACCATTTTTGGTGATACCACACATTCCAACACCAGTACCATTTTTGGCGATACCATACATTCCAACACTAGTACCATTTTTGGTGATACCATGCATTCCAACACCAGTAACTTTTTTGGTGATACCATACATTCCTACACCAGTAACATTTCTGGTGGTACCATACATTCCAACACCAGTAACATTTCTGGTGGTACCATACATTCCAACACCAGTAACATTTCTGGTGATACCATACATTCCAACACAAGTAAGATTTTTGGGGATACCATGCATTCTAATGCCAGTAACATTTCTGGTGATACCATGCATTCTAACGTCAGTAACATTTTTGGTGATACCATTCATCCTCATGATGGGCACAGAGGTATACTTCCCATCAGGCATTGCGATGTCCACATCACCGATATTACCCCCAGACTTCTAGTCCCCCTGCAATGCTTCTACAATGCTGCACTTCTACATAATTCAGCCTGTCTAGTCTGTTCTAACCCTTATTCATTACAAAACAAAAACAGGCATACTAGAGACATAATGCTACTTACCGCAGCACCATCTTTGCACAGGCCAGCCCACAATCCCAGTGGTACAGCTGTTGAACCAGTGGTACCTGCAACTGAACTGCATCGTCTATGGGAAAAGAAAAAAGAAGAGAGAAGTGCATACATTATGTTAACCTCTTGCTTTTAAATCAACCTTTGTGATCTCTGAAGCAGCTAAAATCTACTATTGTTGTGGTAACCAGCAACAAGACATCATCTAGTACAATAGCTTCTGAACCCAAACACATCATACAACACAAAACACAGTGACAAATAAAACAAAAATAAATAAAGTGGCATTTCAGTCCTTGGGTGATAAAACAAACCTTTAAGACAAAGATCAGGCTCTCTAACAGCAGTGAGGGTGCAAATGAGGGGCAAATGTCCCATAAAAGAAGCATTTGTTTTAAATAAAATTACACCAGTCAGTCTTTTCTGCTTAGGGATAAAGTCCTGACTGACCCAAATGACCCAGGTTTGATTATAGTGGCCTTGGTGTTGAAGAAGCTGATGAGGGTGACAATAAGAAGCAATAAGAAGCAAATTTCTGGCTTATCCATCCTGGGTACAGGGGCACTTCCAATTGCTGCAATGCTAGTGCCTGGTGCAAGCAGCCCCCCAGTACAAGTCACCCAACATTCACTAATGGGATCAGGAATCACATGCCTAGTGATAGCAGCCTCGATGCAAAGGGTACATGTGCAGCTGGGAGTGGTTCGTCAGCTCCAGAGGTAAAGTCACATAGCAGTCACCAGTGAAGGGTTAGACCATACAAAAACTATCCTTAGTACTGCATCATGCATAGTACAAGCTTGTAGGTGGGGGGTATTGCATGCATTACAATGGTCTAGGGATCAATTCAGTTCATATTGTAGTACATCCTGAAATATACAGATAGCCTTGTACTGTATGTGTGTACTTGGGGGAAATGCACCATGCACTTCAATGGCCTGGGGACCAATAATTACTTAGTACATCCTCAAATGGCTTACTATCAAAATGTTAACATTCATATGTTCTAATGTTCATATGATCGAGACATATGGTCGACAAATGAACATTAAGTAGTTCATTTGGTCGACAGACAGCACATTCAAATTTCTGTCGACATTATGTTGACAACAGGCAAGGATTTACCCTTGTCAGCACTGTTGTGTGATCTTGCAGTTGTAATATACAAGTAGCAGGGGGTGTATGGGGAAGACGCTGTTAGTTTGCAGGTGTTTGTCGACCATTTAAACTTTGACATTTTAATTTCAGCATTTTGACCATTTGATGTAATGATTTCGACCAAATGAACATCGACCATACGAATTTTGATAGCAAACCTCCTCAGATACTCAAATGGCCTTGGAATGCGTGTGTGTTTTGACTGGGGGGGGGGGGGTATGCACTTCAGTGGCCTGAGGACCAATTCGGTTTACATTGTAGTACATCCTGAAATACTCAGATAGCGTGTGTGCGTGCGTGTGTGTGTGTTGACAGGAGTGGTTAGGACAGTCTCTCATACACCCAAGATGAGGTTGCTCTACAAACGGAATGCTTGAAGCCAACAGCAGAATGAAGCACCTTCACACCAGCCTGAAACACACCTTCCTCTTGCTCCCTCCTGTCTGCTTTTGCTTCATCCACAGGCAGGGCTCCTACCAGACGAAGAACAAATGAGCACAAGTCTCAAAGGACTGGGGCTTAGGGTTAGCAGACAAGATGGGTACAAAAAGCTGAACTTAACAGTCTAGGTGGTCATTCAAATAACTGCAACCGATTCTTAAACCCGAGCAGGGGAAGATCTGTTCTGTCAAGCACTATAAAGAATTCTTATGTCACATGATGACAGCAGAAGCAGTCGTCTGCAATCATAAGAAGACGAGACTTATAAGTTTACTTCATTTACCATTTCTCTGCAACTGTAACAAAGCAACTACTAAGGGCAATACTGAGCTATAGCAAAGCTCAGCCAATTAAAACAAGGGTAGATTTAAGTGCAATACACATTTCACTTGCATGTTTTCAAGGCAGAAAATCTTAAGAAATTATATTTAAAAATGAATATGCAATTTCAAAGCTATCCTAACATGTTCTGGAAATGCTGAGGACTTCAACTGTATTAGCAGGAATATTATGAAAATATGCTGTGTGTGCTTTAAAGGACAGTAACAAGGTAGTCTCTGGAAAGGTTCTTAACACAACTCTATCCTCTTTCACACTTTCATTTACCCTAAACTCTGTTCTCTTCCACACTCAACAAACAAGTGAAGTTTCCTAAGTCGACACACTGACACATCTATAACTCTACTACTACAAACTGAACCCCAAATCCTGCTCCACTGCTACCAGAAACTGAACCTCAAATCCTGCTCTTTACCAAGAACATGGAGAAAGCATTACAGTAAAACTGCTGAATATCCACCCTGTCTCAAGGAATTCTGCCTCTGGTCCAACCAGACGTTTAAACAGCATATGTGAGGGGGGGGGGGGGAGCATCCTGTAAAAGCATTTTTTTTTAAATGAAATATTTACAGTTAGTCTTCCCTGCAATGGATAAAGCCCTGACTATGACTCAGATGACTCAGGTTTGATTAGTGACCCATTTGTGGACCAAGGTTACCAGCAGTGTCAGCTGATGCCCTGACAAAAGGAATGACTAATTTTAGGAATTCAAAACAGACACCAAGCACAACCCCCTCTAAAACACACACAAACCTTCTCAGCATAATAACCGGCTCAGAAATTTCAAAAAAGACCTGCAGTAAAAGCTACTTTAACACAATATCAGAGTTCAGAAAACATGGCCAAAATTCAGAACCATCAGCTGACAGCTAAAGGTCCAGAAGGTTAGCTGCTCTGGTGGCAGAGAAGGATAAAGCCCTAATAGCTAAATGAACTCCATACTGCAAGATGTACACTGCTTGGCCAAAAGGCTGGACATTCATGAAGGTACACATGCATCTCCCGTAGGCAGCAAGGGCAGAGCTCATAAGGCTGCTGGATGGAGGGAAAGAGTTAGGGGCATACTCCACGACAGCAGCAAGACTCTAAACATCCTCAATCTCCTTGCTGGCCCCGAACTTTGAATGCTTTGAGCCCAGGGAAAGAAGAAGTGGGTTTGGCAGTCCCAGTGAATGAGGAAAGAAGCTGGTGGAAGCTGAAAGTTAGATGCAGGAAGTGGGGGAGGTGTTTAACATAGAGCATGTCACAAGCCTATCAAGCAATCATGAAAAGAACCATCGTAAGGTACAATTACTTAGTAAAGCAGCAGACAGCTGCAACAATTATAATCTTAGCTTGTATATCTGTACAGAAACAGAAGAGGTCTATACCTCTGGGGCTTGAAGTGTAGAAACTGGCCTGGGTTTTCAAGGGACCAACAGGAGGAGTGCAGTGCATACTGGGTTATCAGAGGATCAGCAGGCTCGAAGTCCACATGGCAGTTCTCATTCTTTAGGCTGGTTTTGTGCTGAAGCACTATGTGCAGGCTGACGGCTCTCTGAAGATTTCATATCCCCCAAAAGGTCCGACAGTAAAGCCCACCAGCTTAAGGTTATGGGAGTGCTAAAACTCTATGCCTCCTTCCCAACTTAATTTTTAGCTTGCATAAATTCTGTAATTCTAAGCAAGTAAAGCAACCACACAATTTCTAGGTTGCACATGAAATGAAAGTCTAGTGCCCAATGGTCTGGTCTTACATGAATTTAAAAAAATATATATTTTAAGAAGTGTCACAGTAACTGTAAATCATTATGCTTGGGTAACCTTTATCCTGGACAGAAATTTTGCATACATTCCCCATGTGCCTTTGAACAGTCTTGTGGGTCTCAGATTAACACTGAATGGGTCCTTGAATATAACAGGCACACAATGTTCAGAATGGCATGAGCTCCCTTCAGGTCTTCCTGTCAACCTCACTTCTTCACTGCCCACTTCAGTGTCTCAAAAATGCTGTCTATATTCACTTTGTTGCGGTCATTTCTTCAGTCAGTCCTGTATTGTTTGAATACCTATTTAATGCAATTCAAAGTCACAGAGGACTAAAGCTACTCAGGCACACATTGCAAGACAGAAATATTCAATAAGGCACCAGCCATTACAGACTTATTGAAATAGCTACCATGTTTTATACTCTCTGAATTCCTACTAAATTCACTAGTCATGACAAGTGCTTTCTATTCCATTTTCTGTGCATTCTTTCGCTTATAATAAATTTAAATTAACTTACAGGAAGTCAAAGTACACAGATCACATGAGATACAATGCATCTTCCTTAAGGCTGACAAAATGAAATACCTTTAGTTTCAACGTTCTGGGGAAGTGTGCTTACACCCAAAATGTCTCAAATAAAGGATCTAATAAGTTGTCATTCATCAAAGTACACGAAGGAAGCCAGGAGTAGGTCCACCACGGTTTACTGAATCAAATAACCATAAGCGCTTTCGTCAAGTTCATTACAGGGCTTCATCAGATAAAAAATTAACTGAAAGGCCAAGTTTAAATACCCTTTCCATGTCACATGACCCGCCCCCCCCCAGAACAATTAACTAATTAAAATCAACAGTGAATATAAAACAGAATTACATTATTCAACATCTTAAAACACAGCTTTATAAACTTAAAACCATAAATATATGGGTGTATCCCTACATGAATGAACCATTATAATCAAATCTATATAAATTGTGCCTTTATTTTTAGCACATAATTAATGGATGCTAGTTCATTTAAACCAGGGAAACCCACAGCATTCAAATATCCAGTAAAGTTTCCGGTTTTCCAAAATCAACTGCCAAGGTCCACCCCTTTTGTTCTGTTTGACCTGCACAACCACAATAAATATGAAGTGATGTTCAGGAAATTCTAGGACGTGCCTATAAAGTGCATTTGTAGTTTTTTTCCCCCGTACATCATAATTATGTTCATAGATGTGTTGCTTGAGCATCCGCTTAGTCTTGCCGATATAAAAGGCAGGACATACCTGACAGTGCCCCATAAACTACCCCAGTACTATTACAGTTATAATGTCCTTTTATCCTTAAACTAAAACCATTAATTTCAAACAGTTCCCCCACATAAATAAATTTACAAAAATGGCACATGCCACATTGGTACATACACCTAACATGGGTGTTAGCTCCAATTATAGGTTTTTCCACCAAATTTTTGATGTTAAGCCCCCTTCTCCACACAACAGAGGGTTTTATACTGACTTTGGGTCTGACCTCACCATCCCTAGTCAGAACACCACAGTTATTTTTGTAGGATCTCTTGAATTTGCTGGTGGTCAACTGAATATCTAGTGATGAAGGACAGTCTAAAAATAGAAGTTATGTCCTTACCATAACGTTCCATGTGGAGTGTTCATCTCGCCTTTGTTCTTACACATGGGTTCGGAGCCGATCCTCGGCTCCGTGTCGGCCGCTTGCAAGCTCTGCATCGAGAAGAAGCTCGAGATCACCTAATACCCATAATCCCCCTCTGCCTTTACCTCAGATCTAGTTTGCAAGCAAACCAGCAGCCAGAGAGAGCACACTCATGCCAAAATTTACATAATCAAGAAATCATCTATATATATATATATATATATATATATATATATATATATATATATATATATATATATATATATATATATATATATACACACACACATACACACACACACACACACACACACACACACACACACACACATGTGCATCATACAAATACAAGCACTGCAAATGCAGAAGGAGAATACTCCAGACCAGGCACCAAATTGAACGTTCTTCCTGAGGGTGGGAGGGTGGGAATGTAAGAACAAAGGCGAGATGAACACTCCACATGGAACGTTATGGTAAGGACATAACTTCTATATGTGAGAGTATTCAATCTCGCCGTTTGTTCTTACACATGGGTAGCGTCCCTAGCTCCATGTTCCCGAGGAACTCTCGGGAGAACGTTCTTGAGCACAGTGGAACCAAAGGTTGCCCTATCCCTAGAAACCCTGTCCACTTTGTAATGAGAGATGAATGTATGCGGTTTAGCCCAAGTAGCAGCTGCACAAATCGTGTCTAATGGTAGGCGAGCTGCGTGAGCCAAGGATGCAGACACTGATCTTGTAGAATGTCCTTTAGGTTTGACAGATAAGGTTTGATTTGAAGAATCATAAACGTATATGATACAATCAGTTAGCCATTTGGAAAGAGTTCGTTTAGTAACCGCTATACCTTTCCTGCTGTCAGCAAAGGCTACAAAGAGTTGATCAGATTTCCTGTGATCCTTTGTTCTATCCAAATAAAACCTGAGTTGTCTATGGACATCTAATTTGTGTAACATATACTCTAACTTATTAGTGTGATTTTTGAAAAAGGTGGGTAATTCAATGGACTGATTAATGTTATTGGTAGAGCAAACTTTGGGAAGAAAGGATGGATTAGTGCGAAGAGATACTCTGTCAGAGTGGAAGATCAAATAAGGGTGTTTAATAGAAAGAGCCTGAAGCTCAGACACTCGCCTAGCGGATGTAATGGCTACCAAGAAGAGAGTCTTCCACGATAAAAACTTCAATGGGCAAACGGAGGCTGGCTCAAAAGGGGGCAAAATCAATTTAGATAGTAAAAGGTTCAGATTCCAAGGTGATGTAGGAGTTCTAACTGGTGGTCTAATATGAAAAGATCCTTTTAAAAAGGCCTTACAAAGTCTGTGAGCCATAACAGGTGCCCCACATTCTTCCACATGAAAGTTGGAAATGGCAGCCAATTGCACTCTTAAAGTGGCAGGAGAAGCTCCTTCATGGAACAATTCTGTTAAAAACTCCAAGATCTTGTTTAACGGAGCTATAACAGGGTCCAAATGATGTGAATTCGCCCAGAAGACGAAACGCTTCCATTTACTGGTGTAGGTCTTTGTAGTGGAAGCTTTATGAGAAGCCACTAATATATTCTGAACTGCCGGTGTAACAGAATCAGACCTGGCTAAAAAGGGAAGCGGAGCAGCCAAGCTGCTAGATGGATTGATTCGAGAGATGGGTGAGGAACTCCTGACGAGTGAGTCAGTAGATCTGGCTCTGGGTCCAGAATCCAAGGTCCCCGAATGCGGTGTTGCAATAGAAAGGGGAACCAAATTTGATGAGGCCAGAATGGGGCAATGAGGATTATCGTCCTCTGAAGGTTATTGGCTTTCTGCAGAAACTTTGCAATCAGGGGAAAAGGAGGAAAAGCGTACAGGAGACCCGGGGGCCAATCGTGCACCAGCGCGTCCCTGGGGACTTCCCCTGGAGGGGGTAATAGGGCAAAGTAGCTCCTGCATTTGGCGTTCATTGGAGACGCAAAAAGATCGCAGGAAGGCTGGTCCCACTTGCGAAAAATCGTCTTCGCAATTGACTGTTTGAGGGACCACTCATGAGGCAACAGGATTGCTCTGCTCAGCCTGTCGGCTATGACGTTGGATGACCCCGGGATGTGCGTTGCGATCAGAAAGCGACCCGTGGACTCCGCCCATTGCCAAATTCTCATGGCCTCTCTGCATAGCTGATAAGACCTGGTTCCCCCTTGCTTGTTTATGTACCAGACTACAGACATGTTGTCTGTCTGAACTGCAATAGTCCCTAGAGGAAGAAGGGGAGCAAAGTGTTGCAACGCTAGAAACACTGCCCTCAACTCTAGAACATTGATGTGCAGATTGTACTCCAAATTGGTCCATTCGCCTTGGACTGTCTGTCCCTGAAAAATGCCCCCCCACCCTATCAGGGAAGCGTCCGTGGTTATTGTCGCTGTCTGCGTGGGTAGCACAAATGGTCTTCCGCTGGAAAGGTTGCAAGTCTGAAGCCACCAGGTTAGGTGTGATTTGCATGTGTTTGTAATCAGAATTTCGTGTGTCAGAGGTAGCTGTTGGAACGACCATTGTGCAAACAGTAGCCATTGTAGAGCTCTCATGTGCAGTCTTCCCAATGGTATCGTAATGAGAGAAGCTGCCATGAGACCCAAGACCTTCAGAACCAGCTTTGCTGGGGATTTTTTGGATGACAGAAGGAGAGAAATGTGGCTTATCCTTTCTGGAGGGAGCCTTAGAGTTAAATGATAATTCCGCTCCTATGAATAAGATATGCTGTGATGGCTGTAGTAAAGATTTTTCGAAATTTACGGAAATTCCGAGGTGAACACAAAGTTGTAGAGTGTAATCCCTGGCCTGTATCAGTTGACGCCGGGTGGTGGCAGAAAGAAGCCAGTCGTCCAGATACGGAAACACCTGGAATCCTAGGCGTCTCAGATGAGACGCTACCACTGCCATGCATTTGGTGAAAACCCTGGGGGCTGAGGTTAGACCAAAGGGCAGGGCTCGAAACTGATAGTGACTGGCTCCCAGCCGGAAGCGCAAATGATCCCTGGACGCCCTGGCCATTTTGATGTGGTAGTATGCGTCCTTCAGATCTATTGAGCACATCCAGTCGTCCTTCTGTAAGAATGGAAGGATCGATTGAAGCGTGACCATTCTGAACTTTTCTTTCTTGACAAAGGTGTTGAGGTTGCTTAGGTCCAGAATCGGCCTCCAGTCCCCTGTCTTCTTTGGAACTAAAAAGAACCTTGAGTAAGTTCCGAATCCTATTTGGTCTGCTGGGACTGGTTGGACGACTCTTTTTTCTAGCAGCTTTGAAATTTCTATAGCTGCTGGGTCTCGCAGATGGGGCAGCACATCTGGGAGTCTTTTCTTTGGAATGGGAGTGGATAGAAAGGGTATTTTGTAACCTCTGGTAACCACGCTTTTTACCCAGTTGTCTGTAGTAAGACTCTGCCAGGCCTGAGGGTATAAAGCTAAGCGACCCCCGACTGCCTCCAGAGCAGGACAGTCGGGCCTCCTCTCAGGAGTGCTGGAAGGGTTTTCCAGGGGGTGTATCCCTGTCACCTTGGTTTTGCGGACCCCCTCTGCCGCCAGGGCGGCGTCTTCCACCTCTGCCCCTCCTCTGCCTCTAGAGGGGCATCACCCTGTGTGCCTGGGAAAGATCCTTGGGGTTTTGAAACCACATTTTTCCACCAGCGTTGCCCTTTGGGGTACGGTCTGGATGGGGTGGAAAAACGGACTCCGACAGCAGACAGAGTCTTTCCCTCCTGTTCACACCGGGTAAGGGTCTCCTTTACTTTGGGGCCAAAGAGAATGGCACCATCAAATGGGGCGTTAGTAAAGGAAGACTTGAAGGCTTCCGCAAATGAACATAAGCGCATCCAGGATTGTCTGCGGAGAGCAATCGCTGAAGCTGCTGCCCTACTCGATCCCTCGGCTGCGTATGATATCAGCCTCATGGATGAGTTAACAATGGATGTAAGGGTATTGAGATGTGCTGTAACTTTCTCTGAAACAGCAGCATCTGTAGTACCCTGGAGGGTATCTCCCAGCTCTTTGATTAGATCCCTCTGTAGACATGTAAAATGGGTCAAATAGTTCAGGGATCGCATAGAAAAAGCCGCTGAACTAAAAATGCGCTTCCCGTATCTGTCCATAGTCCTGGAATCTTTGTTAGGCGGATGGACAGATGAGGAAGATTCCGACATCTCCTTTTCGTGGCGCTGCCACCACCATGGCGTCCACTGGAACTCCTTTGTGAGGTAAGCCTTGTCTTGGGGTGCAGTGATGTACTTATTAGGCTTCCTAGGGACTGGTTCCACCGTGTCAGGTGTCTCCCACGCCCTTCGAGCAATTAGCTCCATTAACTCATCGAAGGGCGGAGTGACCCAGGAGGAGGAAGGGCGAGCACCGAATGCCTTCAGCAAGACTGACTCATCCTCAGAAGGGGGAAGGGACTGCCAATCACCTCTCTGCTCTAGGATCTCCAAGATGTCAGAAAAGGAGACATCTTCTGAAGGTGACTTTGGGGACCCTTCTGACTCATCCAAGTCAGTATCGGATGTCAAAGATTCTTGTGGAGAATCTAAGTGTCTCCTCTTACACAATCTTTTCCTAGGGACTTCTTCGGGGGGGGCATTCGAAGAAGCCTCCGAGGAAGAGGGGGCACCCTCCAGGGGTGGCTGAGACACCGGTGCTCGACGCTTGGATGTGGCCGTTGGTGCAGAGGAAGATAACGGTCCTTTATGGGGAGGAGAGGCTGCTTCTACTGATGTGGTTGTCTGGGTAGACAACACCTTCCTCATGAGATCGAAGACCCCTGGGTCCCGAGTCGAGGTATCTCCCGGTTCCGAAGAAATGGGAAGAATCCCCGAAACAGGCACCGAAGGCATCGACCCCGAGGACGGAGCCGAATCGATCCGAGCCGAGGCCCCGAGAGGAAGAGTCGGAACCGAAACATCGGTTCGACTCTCGGCCCCGGAACCAAGGATGGATCTTCGGCTCCGAGACTCCGGTACCGGATCCGACGGAGTCGAGGTGAACGGAGCCGACCGAGAAAAGGACGGTTCTGGCACCGAGGGCTCCACAATCAGTAGATCAACCTCTTCCGGCTCCAAAGACTGGACAGGTCTCGGAGGAGGAAGGGATGGAGATAATGGAAGGCCTTCAAGTTTCGACACCAATTGGGTGGAAACCGAGATAAGTTTGGATAAGGCCGTATTCTCCAGTAATTTCTGCACCACACGGTCAACATCGGTGTCGGAGAGGGGCCTGGAAGAACGGGGCGAAGGAATCTAAGACGGAGCCGGCCTCAACAGTGTCGGGGGGGGGAGCTCCATCACCGGTTCCAAGACTCGAGGCTCGGAAACTGACAACAGTTGAACACTCGGCCCCGAAGTCTGTGGAACCGGTGATCTAACTTTAGCTGAAGAGCTCGGAGCCGATGACTTGGGCTCAGACGTCTTCGATTCCTTCGAGGATTTGGATGCCTGGTCAGAAGCATCCAGAGCCTCTTGAAAGGAAGGTTTTAACAAACCTCTATCCATTAGTTTCCTGCGCCTATCTGTCATGACCCTCCCACTGAAAGAATGACAAATAGAGCAGTCTTCTTGCAGATGGAGAGGGCCAAGACAGTAGACGCAGGAACTATGATGGTCAGTTACTGACATCTTTTGCCCACATTGGCAACGCTTAAACCCCGATTTAGCCTTTTCAGACATGTCACTAATAAAAATTGAAAGGTCAAATCCAGTAAAAATAGTCAAGTCCGGTGAAATTGTCGAATCCAGTAAGGTAGTCAATCCGGTAGTCAAATCCAAGTAAGGGGTGGTAGGCCCCGAGGAGAACTCTAAATAAGTTTTAATAAACTTAAACGGAACCGAGTATCCCTCAACCTTACCACACACACACAATATATAACTAACAAACTTTATATAATAAAAGTACCAAGAAAAATACAAGAATAAATTCTTAATCTTATCTTAGGTGCTCGAGCTCGACCCAGTGATGCGAACGCTGCAGCGGCAAACTAGATCTGGGGTAAAGGCAGAGGGGGGTTGTGGGTATTAGGTGATCTCTAGCTTCTTCTCGATGCAGAGCTTGCAAGCGGCCGACACGGAGCCGAGGATCGGCTCCGAACCCATGTGTAAGAACAAACGGCGAGATTGAACACTCTCACATCTGACATTAGGAGTTGCTTCTGTCCCATTTCTTTCCCTGTTGGATATAAAAATACTAGTAACGGAACAACTGTGAAGGTTGGTCAAGTTTCCAACCAGTATTGGTGAATAAATACCCAGTTGTCTCTCAGCCACTACTTCTTTTTGATTTTCTGTACAAAAGCCACAGGATAGTCTCTTTATAAACATATCTTCCAAAAGACTACATTCCACAAGAAAGGAGTCAAAATGAAAGACCATCCTTGCAGCTCTGACAAACTGTCCTTTGACCACCGCTTTTTTCTGAGGGAGGGGGTGAAATATATCAAAATGCAAAAATGCATTTGAGTATGTAGGCTTCCTATAAATGGTGTATGCACCACATCCTTGTCTAATCTTACATCCAAATAACTAAAGCTGTCATTCCCTACCACATGTGTAAACCGAAGAAAACTGGTTGTATTATTTATATAATCCATGAAATTATTAACACTTATCACCCTTCCAAATGAAAAACGAATCATCCAAATATCTCAGATATAAAATACAGTCAAGAAAACCAGAATAATCAAAGAGAAATCTTCGTTCCCAGTCATACATGACAATATTGGCATAAAGTGGCCCACAAGAGCCCCCAATAGCAACACCTACTTGTTGAAAAAAATACTGCTCATCAAAATAAATATAATTATTTTTCAACACAATTTCCATCATTTCTGTGTAGGTGTAATACAATCTTGTTCAATCTTTTTTTCTAAACAGATGGTCATTGAATCAATCCAACCCAATGTCATGTAGAATTACAGTAAATAGGTCTTTTACATCCACCGTAAAAAATATGAGACCACTATCAAATACAACACTATTACACAAATATGTATGTATATATATATATATATATATATATATATATATATATATATATATATATATATATATATATATATATATATATATATATATATGTGTGTGTGTGTGTGTACATTACATATACACACACATATATATATATATATATATATATATATATATATATATATATATATATATATATATATACACATATAGACACATATATATATATATATATATATATATATATATATACACACACACACATACACACACACACACACACACACACATATATACACACCCCCAGAGATTAAATTCCAGGTCCTCGAACAAGTACATACTTTTTCCCAAACCTCCAGCACACCCCTCCTTAGCATGCCTCATAAAATGGCTTAGTTAAAACCACGCGAGGTACTAAAAAATCTTGGACACATCAGTAGCGTTGCCACCCCCCTAGCACTGTCTATATATACTGCAAGTAGAGTTCATTTAAGTTGTTTTCTGATGAAGTTCATTTAATGCTAAAATAAAAGCAGTGAACAAATGCACTTAAATCTACTTCTCCGTGTCAGCATCTTTTGTTACTTCCAACCTGGCCACCCAGGCTACAGCCCTAAGTATAAGCTTTTTTAACCTGGTAGTAGAGATCTTTTTCGGTACAAGTTTAACTTCAGCTATCCGGCCATGGAAGGGGCACACGACACGACACAAGGAACACAGAGTCAAGATCTTTTGACCTGTCCATCTACAACACACCGTCGGACCTGGCACCCCTAACCAAAGGAATACTCCAGTCAGCGGGGCTTGCAAAAAACATCTTAAAAGACCTGGGAGCCCAGAATAGCCCCAGACCA
Organism: Protopterus annectens; assembly: GCF_019279795.1. NCBI lineage: Eukaryota > Metazoa > Chordata > Ceratodontiformes > Protopteridae > Protopterus > Protopterus annectens. Next base: position 873,124,412 of record NC_056733.1, read on the forward strand.
ACTACAGGCAATGCAGGAAGACAAGAAAGCAACACAAGGAGCCAGATGGAAGCAGCCCTCGACCCCAATCTGCTACATCAGCTTCTAGACCGAAGAGACACTAACCCGTTCACGGATTTTAGACAGAGCAGAGAGGAAGGCCCAGCCCCTCACCAAAACACCAACGGTTCGACCAAAGAACTGAGAATAACCAACAATGACTGCCGGTTTCTTGCACAAAAACTGGAGAAACTACTCATGAAACACAGAAAAATAGTGCTGGACAATTTCTATTTGGAAACATGCATAGCAAACAAGATAGTCCCCAAAGGCCTAAGGGTATACAAATTCCCCAATGGCCTGAATGAAACGGGAGACTTTCCTTACGCTCTGAAAAATATACACTTAAGCAGGACTACTGGCGATTAGAGCGATAATAGAATTCAACCAAAGCAAGCAAGAGGAACTACTACAACAGATAAAAGGGATATATGACACTATCAGCCAACATCCCAGCTTCCCCTCAATCCGAGGGGAACTCCACAACCTCAATCCCAGGCTTGCCAAACTAACAGACCAGATCACTAAAAGAAAGAAGAAAAAGCTAACCAGAGACCTGTGCCAATACCAAGACAACAAAGCATACCCGCTTAACGCAACCAAGACACGTGCAATACAATACGAAAGCAACAATGAGGCCCAAACACCAGCGGACAACCAACACAACAGCCCCTGAGGAGAGAGGAACAGTAGACCCGAGGCAAGAACAAAGCCCACAGAGAAGAGAGGCACCTAATGCGGCAGCACGAAGGAATCCCAACGACACCAGCGGAGAGACGAACGGCACCTGACAAGACCACAGCGAACCCAAGACCCCCAGGAGACCACCACCACCAGCCCAGGTGGCACAAGCACAGCAACCCAGCCACAACTGCCCTAAAAAACTAATGCCAATAAACGAGCAGAATTTTTTAGGACAGGCAACGGACTATGCCCAAACCAACCCGCAATACGGGAGAACCTTCCAAAGGGGCAGAGGGAGGACATACTACAGACCCATGACCCGCTCATTAACGAGAACACAGAGAGGAACAAGGAACTGGCCTTTTTAAACAAAGATCAAACAAACCACTCAGTAGAAACCGCTGAACAAGCGGATCTACAACCTCTCTGATTTCCCGCTTGAAGCAGAAGCAGGAGCCCTTCTTAACAAAGGCCTAAATTTTATTCCCTCACAGAGGGCAAATGCAAGAGAGGTTATCCTAGACCTCAAACTCTACTGCCGCAAGCTAAACCTTCGGCACATCTGCCACTCAAAAAACCAACCGGCAGATATTTTCTGGCTCCAAGAAGATAACAGTGACCATGAGGCAAGACCGCCAAACACAGGACAAAGCAGCCTTAACCTTACAATGGCGGCAGCTGATTTAGCGGTCTCACAGGCTGCAACTACATCAGGCACTGGACCAACTACCACAACAGGGCCCAGCATAAATAATAACAGAGTTATAAGTAATGTACTGCATACAGGAACGGTGGAGAGTACACATAGTATCTCTGAAGTACGCAATTATGCCCTACAACCCACCACTTCCGATATATTTACCAATTCATTGAGCAGGCTAATGCAAAATGATACTGCTTACACAGTGGTGGATAACCCTAACGCTAAAAACTTTTCCAATGTTGAAATCCATACTAGTGATTTATCCAATGCTGAAATTCATAACATTGTTTTTTCCAATGTTGAAATGCACCTAAAAGGTTTTTCTAATGTTGAAATGCAAACAAATGATTATTCCAATGTTGAAATGCAAGCAAATGAGTTTTCCAATGTTGTAATTCAAACCAATAGCCTTGCAAATGTTGAAATGCACCCAAATGTGCTGACTTTGGAATACTCTATGGCATTCCCGAAGGCAAATCCAGGCAACAGCACTAGAAGCTAATACAGAGCAACAGTCATAGAAAGGCTAGATAATAACACTAGTGATAAAATAACAGGCAACGCTGAGCATTTGAATGTTTACAGATTTATTAATGTAAAGAGTAACAACCTTAGCGAGGCCAGTAAAGAAAAGCATATCTCTATTAAACCATAGCATGCTGACTGCTAATAATGTGATACGCAATAGCAGAGGCGGGAACCCAAGCGATGCAATAAACCCAAACGCTCCCAGTTCGTATAGCCAGGCCGCCATCGTATAGCCAGGCCGCCAGTCACCATGACAGTTTCCAATTGTGTTGTCAAGAGACTGCAGCAGAAACAGAAGCCAATGCTGTTTAATGAACCAACAACTGCCCGCTACTGAAACTCGCCTCACACACACACGCAGTCAACCAGGGCCTCTGACCCCACCCAGACGTCAGAGACTAGAGCCCACGTGTCCAGCTATCCCAACAACACTAGCGCAGCTGCTAGAGCTGATGACAGGGCCCCTACATTAGAGAGAGTAACAAATACCAAAGCCTACAGAGTAGATACTGCTCCCGGTCCCACAACCATCAGCAACACACCAGCAAGAGAACCAGATTTGAGGCTAATTTCAACCCCGGACTCCCGACCGGAACAACCAGAGTATAGAAATATGCATAGGCTACACCCCAGAGACTCTAGCAACGACCACGAAGCCTTGCAAGCACAGCCCATGCTGACACATCCCAGAGCAACGCTCCTTAACACTGTCTTTACCCATAGTACGCCAAACCAGCAACACAGGGACAGACCCCCAGGTCCCCCAGCCACACCAGTACCGCCCGATAATTCTACAGACTACCTGGACACAATGATCAGTGACACCAGTGTAGAAGGACCGAAAGAGCTCAAAAGAAAGTGCGTGTGGAACCCCATATTAAACCCTAGCATTTACACATTCTCTAAAGTCTGTGAGAATGACATTAGGAGCCTACTAGACCGCAAGCCTGCACACAGGTATACTAACCTTACCACAGGCGAAAAAGTAGACCTAAACTCCCTCATTAATAACAATCAACTGGTCCTCAGACAAGCGGACAAAGGGGCAGGCATTGCCATCATGGATAGACAGAAATATGTTAGCAAAATACTAGATATTCTGACAGCCACTGCTACCGCCTCACCACCAAACCCAAAGTACTGAATAAATTCAGAACTATTGACACCCAACTTACAAGACTCCTGGCTGATAACAAAATCTCAGAGGAAGAATTCAATTTCATGGCAGTGGACTCCCCGACCATAGGGATACTATTCGGTATCCACAAATGCCCTACAGACCCCCCCCCCCCCCAAGACACACAGTGTCTAAGAGAACAAAGACTGAATTTATCTCAGAGCTATTGGACTTTTATTTTAACCCAATAGTCCAAAGCTCTGAGTTGTATCTCAAGGACTCTTGGACATTTCTTAATGTAATCCACCAGTACCAAGCCCTCATGAGTACTCCAGACTAACGCTAGTTACACTGGATATTGAGGCGCTATACCCCAGCACCCCCCACGCGGAAGGTACAGAGATGGTATGGAAGTACATTACCACACACATGAATTTCAATCCTACCAGAGCAGACACCTTATTGACCCTGCTCAAATTAGTACTTCACAACTTCTTTGCCTTTGAAGACAACATCTATCAACAACTAAAAGGGGTTGCTATGGGAGCCAAGATGGCACCCTCATATGCCAATCTAGTACTGAGCTCTTGGGAAACAGACTCCCTAACCAAACTGAATGGGTTTCAACATGTAACACTTTACAAGCGTTACATAAATGTTTTTTCTGTGGAAAGGCACCTCAGAACAACTAGGAGCCTTCCTAACAGAAATCAAAGGAAGCATCAGCTTCCTCACCTTCACGATCTCAAACATGGGTACGAAGGTTAACTTCCTAGACGTCTCCCTTTCCTTAGACACAAGGGACAATATATTCTCATCGACGCTCTACAGGAAACACACCCATACAAATAACCTCCCTGAATACAGAAGCCAGCACCCCGGCTTCGTGAAAAAGATAATCATCAAAGGGCAATTTGTCAGCAACGACCAGGAGCTCATGCACCAAAGCATGACAATGACGATGTTCACAGAAAAGAACTACCCACTAGAGCTGATCCACAAGGCAGCCAAGGAAGTTACAGAGCATAGGCACACAAGGCATAGACCCATCCTTACCTATGGCTTCTCAGAATAAGGAAACAAGCGGAAGCCCCCCAACCAAGGTTCCCCATTCTCATTAGCAGTGACAGCACAAGCATGAGAGATACCATCACCAAATACTGGGGTATCATCACCAGCAATGCTGAATTCAGCAAGACTCTAGGAGGCGTACCCAGTTTCTGCTATAAGAAAACCAGCTCTCTCAAGAAACTATTCGAGAGCAACAGGCTCAACCCTCCTGAAACCGGGAAAGAGAACGCACGAGGCACTGCCTCCTGCTTCCTCCCAAACAAGAAAACCCCCCATGTCTTTAGACAATACTATGACTGCAATAGGTGCAATGTGGTCTATCTGGCCAACTGCAGCCACTGCACCAGTTTCTACGTAGGTACGACCTCAAGAAAACTCAGCGACAGAATAAAGGAACACATGCAAGCCATCCGCAAACAAGATACTACCAACGCACTAGCTAGACACTCTATAAGCTGCAGAACACCTCCAGAGATTAAATTCCTGGTCCTCGAACAAGTACATTCTTTCCCAAACTTCCAGCACCCGCCAGGAGGTAAAAGGACTGAAATGGCAGGTAGAACTAAGGGCAGATACCCCCCAAACCTTAACAGCAGTTTGAACATTAAATGCCTCCTAAAATGGCTTAGTTAAAACCACGCGAGGTACTAAAAAACCTTGGACACTTCAGTAGCGTTGCCAGTCCCCTAGCACTGTCGATATATACTGCAAGTGGAGTTCATTTAAAGTAGATTTCTGATGAAGTTCATTTAATGCCAAAATAAAAGCAGCGAACGAAAGCACTTAAATCTACTTCTCCTTGTCAGCGTCTTTTGTTACTTCCAACCAGGCCACCCAAGCTACAGCCCCAAATA